>NC_056732.1:922494039-922654039 GCF_019279795.1 Protopterus annectens
ACCTGGCAATGTGGTTGTAGCAAATTGAGAGTTTGTTAAGGACAGTCTTGTTCAAATTCGAGAGTAGAGGGGATGCATACAGAAGGGTTGAAAGAAGGTGAGAGCGAGCTATGGCAATTTTAGCTGGAGGGGTTAGGAAGGCTTTTATTCTGTAAAGTGACCCTAGTTTTTTATTGATGGTTTTGATAGTTTGGTTAACATGTAGGTCAAATTTGAGATTATTGTCTATGATGACACCTAATAGTTTTGTAGATGGGTCAGGGAGATTATTGTGCCATAATTTGATTTTATGGTAAAGGTGAAAGCGGTAGACCTACGTGTTGGTGAAAATAACAGCATTGTAGTTTTTTGGGATTTAGGATCAGATGATGTTCAGAAAGCCAGTTTTCTATTGTATTAAAGGTGGTCTGGGTAGCTGACCATAACTCTACTGGAGATGTGGCTGAGCAAATCAGAGTAGAGTCATCAGCATATTGGATACAGCTGACTTTTGGGATGACAGTATAAAGGTCGTTAATGAAGATGGAGAACAGCAAGGGCCCTAGTATAGAGCCTTGTGGTACTCCATGGGTGTTAGGTAGAAGGTCAGAGAGTTTGTTCTGCCAGAGGACAGCCTGCCGTCAACCATTCAGGTAGGATTGAAACCACTGGAGGGTTCCAGTATCTAGACAGAATGTTTGCAGGGTGTGGATTAAAAGTTGGTGATCAACCATATCGAATGCCTTGGAAAGATCCAAAAAGAGGGCTGAGGATATATAATTATTGTTGCAATTATGGTTTATGGTGTTAGTAAAGGCTAGGAGGGCTGAAGTAGTGCTGTGATGAGGATGGAAGCCATGCTGAGTGTCTGCCATAAGGCGATTTTTGATTAGGTGGTGCAGGAGTTGTCTATGAATACATTTTTCCATAATCTTTGCAAGTGGAGAGAGTATAGCTATTGGCCTATAATTGGAGAATTCAGTAGAGCTGCCTCCTTTGTGAAATGGGATTACATAGGATATTTTCCATATGGTGGGAATTTTAGCTTCTACTATGGTTCAATTGATTAGTATTGATAGCGGTAGACCTACGTCAGCTGATTTTTGTAGGTAATCGGCAGGGAGTTGATCAGCAGAAAGTGTAGTGGGTTTTAATTTTATGATCAAGGTACGGATAAGTGAAGTGGTGACTGGTTGGAAGCTGAACGCAAGTAGGTTTCTAGGGGTGCTACTTTCAGGACCAGGGGAGCTAGGAGGTAGTTGGCTAGCTAGGGCTTGAATTGTCTCAGTAAAGAATTGGTTAAAACTATCAGAAACATCTTCAGGGTTTTATCAATAGTAGCAGCAGGGATTGGGGTTGAAGTTTGTCCAGGATGTAGTAGATTATTTAAACCTGCCCAAAACTTCTGAGGGTTATTTTGATTTACTGTCTGTAAATTACAGTAGTATTGTTTTTTGTCTTGTAAAATTGATTTTTTGGTTTCGTTCCTGGATTGCCTGTATTTAATGTGATCTTGAGGGTCTTTAGAAGAATGCCATAAAGCCCATGCATTGTTTCTAAGGGTAATTTTGAGTTTAGACTCTATAGAAAGCCATGGTGCAGGTTTGCCTTGGTTCTCTCTGAACGAACAGGTGCATGCAAATCAAGGATCTCAAGGAATTTGTTGTTAAAGTATGCTACTGCTTCCTCTAAGGGGGTGTTTTAGAATAGACCAATTACATGAGTTTAGTTCTTGTTGGAATTTGGCAGGGTCAAAGTTTTTATTATTTCTAACCTTTCTGAGTAAGGGTTGTTGGGAATTAATGGTTTTGTGCTTAATTACATATGTGATAAGGTGATCGCTTAGGCCATTAAGGAGGGTACCAGAGGTGTACAGTTGGGGTGACTGTTTATGAGTACCCAGTCAAGTATACTTTCTTTTGGTTGGGTTTACCTATCCTGGTAGGGGTGGATATGATTTGTGTAAATGCATGCAGGTTAATATGGGTGGTTGGGGATTCTAAGGAACAGGTGCCCCAGTCTATGTTAAAGTCTCCAAGTAGTAGGGTTTCTTGGGGGTAGTGACATGATAACCAGTGCAGGATATCTTCAAATGTAGATATATTGTTACCTGGGGAATGTACATACAGATGATATTAATGCATTTATTTTTATTAAGTTGCAATTTGGTGGCAAGAATCTCAGAGTTATTAATCTGAGGAGGTTGTATTACATCTATGGTGACATTCAACTCAGATTTATAGAGTACAGCTACCCCACCCCTTTCCTCGAAGCACGATCCAGCCTGTGTATGTTGTACCCAGGTGGTAACACTTCATTGTCTTTAGTGTTAGGTTTTAACCAGGTTTCAGATAAACAGAGAATCTCAGGGGAGTGGACATCCAGAAGTGCATGCAATTCATGTACCTTGTTATTAATGCTTCTAATATTGAGATGACAGACTTGGAGAGAGTTAGTTGGCCTATTAATTGTAGGTTTGTAGCTTAGATTACAAGTAGAGGGGTATGTGTATCTGAAGTGAGTGGGCCAGGGTTGGGGTGAATATCACCACCAAGTATTAGGTTGAGTCTATACTTGGTGATGAACTTCAGGAATTTGTTTATTAGTTTGTGGTAGTGTTTGGATCTAGAGCTAATGTGCCTGGGGTTGAGATGTTGATAGACTGAACAAGATGTTGGATAGGATCTGGTACTGTAAGTATGGTTGAAGGTGGAAGGATTTACAGCTGGGGTGATAGTATGGCCTTTGGGACCTGACATCCCGTAAGAAACTGGTTTTCATACAAGGTAAGGAGGTATGGTGTGAACAAGAGGGGTAGTAAAGAGGAGTATATCATTATATGTGATTCAGCTAGTGAGTGAAGGAACTGTTTTACCTGGTGATGCAACACCAGAAGATAGAGTGGTGAGGTAAAGGTACTGGAAGGGGGATGGGAGAATGCCAGATGAAAGCTAATAGGTGCTATTAAATGTAGGTAGTAGAATAGGGGTGGGTGGAATTATCCCAGATGACAGCAGATAGGATCTAGAAAGTTGGGGAGTGGCTATAGTACTATAAATTTAGAGGTACTGGGGGCAGGAGAAAATTGGGGGCAAGGAGGGGAGCGAAGAGAGCCCGAGTGTAGCGAGGGCGAACGTAGCGGGGCTATTGCAGTTTACAAGGTTTCCTAAGGTGTCCTAAAGCTATTAGGTAAGTATTACAGCTCTAATGTAAGAGTCAATTTACTGCAGTTACAGGGGAAGGAGGCAACCACTCAAGTAGAAACAAAGAGCCCTATGGCTGACCAATATGGTGACCTGCTTAATTACAAAGCACTGTAAGTGAAAGCTTAACAAATGTGTTTTGTGTGTAACCTACTCTGTTTAAATGTTGAGAGAAACTGATTGCAGTCCTGTAGACACCGTTTTGTAGGGAACTGTAGAGTTCAACTAGGAAAAGAGAAAAGCAGACATTCTAGGGTAAGCATGAAGACAACAACAGGCAGTTATTATATAATAATGCATTCAGAAAGGTTTGGGGGGGGGGGTAAAGTAGCATACTTCAGAATGAACTAAGATTTATAGCTAAGAAACCTAAGCAAGAGAGCAATGCAGTAAATAAACACTTGCCAGATTTTAAAGATATACCAGAAAAACTAAATCAATTATTCACAATAGTACAACTAGAAAATTGCCAGTAAAAGCACTTCAGGTATAGCTAGCCCAAGTTATTCAAGTCATAAAAGCAGTTCTTCAATGTCTGTGTGCAATTTAAACATTAAAAAACACATGCAGCAAGGAGGAGCTCTGATTATACACTTTCTCTAGGTACAGGTTCAGTTTAAACACAAATATTACCACAGAAATTCAGTAAAGTCACTAGCTACTTATAGAGCCTCTGAAAAACAAAATAGAGCAGTCTGTGCAGAATCAGAATTTAGCAGCAGGTCACTCAGTTACACAAAAAACAGTAAAAGATCCATACAATGAAGAAACTTACACAAAGTCACACCAGGTCAGCCATGGGGGGAAGAGAGAGGGAAATCCTAAGCACCTAGATTTGAAAATGATGCCTGTACTAAATTGTAGCAGTTTAACCTGTTTGAGGAAAGAGGGGGGTGGGGGAAAAGAGAAGGCAGTGGGAGTGGTTACAGTTAATACCCTGATTGACTCAAGACACCACTCCAGAGATAAGTTGAAATCTGCACTCAACACTGTGTTATTTGCACTCAGTACTTTAATGTTATGCACTCAGCACTGTAATTTCACTTATGTTTAGCAGGAAAGACAGACCAACAGTATTCAATTTTGGGAATATTTACAAGGGTTGCTTGTTCAAATGTCAGGCTATTGCAGTTTACAAGGTTTCCTAAGCACAGTTGACACATATGGCAATCTGTAATGTCCTGACAATACTGTCAAATCTATAAGTATGGTCACACGTAAAAGGCATAGGTATGAGTCCTAAGTGTGTACAGTCAGAAACAAATGTCTGAAGAGACACTGAGATCAGGTTGTGTAGGGGACAGAGACCAAACCCCTGTTCACATGTGTTAAGAAACGGAAAAGCAGTACATTACCATTAATATCTGCACTATTATGCTCTGCAGTACTATGTTGCAATATATGTAAATCTGTATACACTGTTGTCACTATTACAGACCTGTTTAACCCCCAACCTCATATAGTATGACATGAAGACATTACTTTTCCCACAAATATCTGTAGTTATTTGTTAATAAAAGGTCTTTACACTGCAATCTCATCAGCAATAATGAGGTACACTGTTGACATTTGTGAAGACTCTGCACAGTTGACACATATGGCAATCTGTAATGTCCTGACAATACTGTCAAATCTATAAGTATGGTCACATGTAAAAGGCATAGGTATGAGTCCTAAGTGTGTACAGTCAGAAAGTATCTTTGCAGTTGGCAATCATGTCAACAATACAGCAATCCAGCCAGCAAGTCTGGAATGACATTTTAGGAAATACGTTGCAGTAAATCTACATCTGTAACAAAACAGTGCTGTGCTTTCCAGGAACAAGACCACAGCCTTGTCCAAATCCTGTGGGACCTGTGGAAGGTTGAGGGAGAGGTAATGTAAACACCCCTACATGTTGCACTATAAGAGGGTAATACATCTATATATCTCAGTTTACGGTAGTTACTTTGCTAATTGATATGTTGGTCACAATCTGAGCATGAGATTCAAACTGCAGTTAACCCCCCACAAAGAACAAACACCTGACACCCATGTTAATGTATCTATACCCTGACAGACTGAATGCTACAGTATTCCAATGCTGATCAAACAAAACATACCTGATGGTCCACTGCCATGGAAATTGTGGCACCCACATCCACAATATATGGTGTGATGGATGCCTGGGAGCTGTTGTGTATTCCTAGGTTCACCAGGAATTCCTCAGTGGCTGAGAGTGGTTGTTCTCCTGCAGGCCCTCTACCAGTGACACCACTATCCCTAGCCACATCTGCTGAGCTTCTGCTTGCAGCATTAATCATATCCAAGGCATGGTGTTGAACCTGCCCATATGTCCTGTTCTGGTGACCTATGATCTTCATATCACTGACAAGGTCAGCCCACAGTGCTGCCTGCGGTTTCCTGTTATGTCTCCCCCTGGATGGTAGGAGTTCATGGTGTTGACAGAGGCCTTCCAGGATGATATCATTGTCAGTATCCATAAAAGGGGTGCATTGTCTGGCATACATGTTTCCTGAAAGACAACATAATGGGAACACGTGTGAGGATCATATACGTGGATGTACACTATGTACAGATACAGCAAGAACAGAATGTCTGGCATTATCCACTGCTTGATCACACCTGTCATATTCCACAGTGTGCAAACATACTTACAGTGTGGATATAACTCAGATACTCGCAATAGTCAGCTATTCCCATGTATGCCATGACAAATACTGCTGTATGATCACATACCTAACACAGAAGCCCATTGTAGTGTGTCCCCTAGGGGCAGCCCTCCTAATAATATGTCAAAACAACAGTGACAAACAAATAGCAATGTGGTATTACAACCACTATACAGGGACATTCCCACAATACCAGTGTGCCACATTGACAAAAAACATTCCACCCTTGATGTGCTGTATGTCCTCTGTAGATGTACCAAATCTGGAGATGAAGGACATGTCATCATTACAGTTCTAACAAAGGCTTAATGCTGTAATCTCCATTCCCCCTATGTATATTCATGCATACTGTACGCATCATTTTGTAAACAAAAAGGTTACAAACCTGACAGAGTAGAATACTCCTCTTTTAATATGTGCAGATATATAATGTGTTTGGCAAAGCAGTTACTGTCTGAAGAAAGTCTCATACAGACTGGTTCCCTTTGCCAACTGTTTGCCTTTTTAACACTGTTCTCATTACCAGGTGATTGGCTCATAATCAATCTGTGGTTCTGAACTGCTAATTGCAGCCAACAGAGCTGATTTTCACTATAACTAGCCAATGATATGCAACCACTGAACAAGATATAAGGCCTTCATGTAGATTAGAAGCCCTTTCTGATATGCTGTACTGGACATTCCTGGGGTCAGGATGCTATGTCATCACATAGGGTATGTGCATAGCAGCTACTTTTACATACAGATGTGTGTGCTATAGAATGCTGCTGATGCTGCAGGTAGTAGGCATAGGGAGACAGTGTGAACACTTTGGAGGACAAGAAGTTGTAAGAGTAACTGTGGGAGCTGAGTCAGCCTTGATGTAGGGGCAGGGCCAGAGTGAGGGTACCCATTCCACTGCAAATTAAGACATGTGTTTAGGTAAGCATATTAGGCAATGAAATCACTAACAGAGTACTAGCCAACATGTTTTTGTGTCCTTGAGTAACATAGGGGTAATTATATCATTATGTCAATCATTTGGTTAACTGTCAGGCCATGTGTTCCATTATGGTAGTCATTTAGAACATGTGTGCTTGCAGTCCTTGTTACTAGCAGAACCTCCATATGTGTATGTTAGTTGTGTAGCTGTGGTAATCTGTAATATCATTATGAAATGATTGTGTGGTGCACTCTGATATTAGTGGGCCTCATTTGCATTACTTAAGTTAAATCCTCTGTAAATGTATATTAATGAATGACCTGAAACTTTATGCACTTATAGTGTTGGTATAGGGATATGTCAATTATGTTCCTACCTGCAGAGCTGTGACTTCCATCATTGAAAAGAAGACATTTCATTTGAAATGCATTGTGTGGATACATAGTGGATGACTCAGTTATTCATTGATGGCTTCATAATAATGTAATTTAAATGCTACACACCACTGGATTTGAACCAATGACTATGTGTGGCAAAAGTTACTGTTTGTAAAGTATTTAACAGACTGAGCTACTGAGTCACTGTTACAGCATATGTATTTGCAACAGTATATGTGCACACATACTGTCTATGATATACCTCCATTATATCCATTATGTGCCTGGTTTTATAGGAATATTTTTCTCCACCAGAGTCCCAGCTGAACATGTATTTTGCCATTAATGTACTTGTACATGTTGCTGTTAAAAGTGCCCATTTACCTGTTATAAGAGACCTCAGTTACATCCATTAGTGTTTGTCTGGCTTTATAGTGGTGTACTCCTGTACCAGACTGGAAATTACACTCCCAGTTTTTCCATTACTTTTTCAGCAAATTTGCGCAACGCAGCTTGATTCCCAGCTCTGCTTACACATGCTTAATTACAGTAACTTAAAATTACTAATGTTTTGCTTAAATCACCTCTTTTAATTAACAACTGTGTGGAGTGGCAGGTTAATGCAGTTGTCTGCAGGTGCGATGGTATTGTGTTTGAAATAAGGCATAGGTGTTTACTTTGTACATGTTTATTATCATTTAAAACACATATAATAATATAACTCCATTTAGATGAGCTTAGCGACACTGCACAACGTGCTGCATTGCACAGTGTCACACAAAAAAATCTTTAAAGGAAAGAAAAAAGGGGAGATAAGACAGTGGTGGAATGGGGTGTAAGCAAGGGGAAAACATAGTGAAAGGCAGGTATGTGCAAGAAGGGTGTAGGGAAGAACCATAGCTATCCATTTCTTGTACAGCAACAACTGTGCACTTTGACAGAAATTATAGATGAATTTGGACGTTCAACCCCAGAGAGAGGGGTGAGGACAAGATAACTGTTTTATCAAACCAATTGGACCAAATTATGTATGTCCAGTTGACACGTCTGCAAAATGGATAGCTATGTACGGGATGTTTTTTTTTTTTTTTTGGGGAGAGGTGCAGATGATATTAATCACAGACTTCTAATACATACTTCTACAGGCGTGCAGTGTCAGCTGTGAGTACAGTGATTAAAATTCTTCTACAGATGATGTAGCATGTACATACCTTTCAAGTTGTTAGAATGATACAGTATGGGCCAAGCACTAACAAATGCAGGTACACAACTACATGGAACTGTTTCACATAATGTGCACATACATAACTACCAAAGTGTTCTGTAAATGGATTTGCACATACAACGCATTCCAGGTAATCATTTATCTACTAATGACGGACCAGACAGATTGAACAGTTGTCATTATATTATAAAAAAATGTTTGTGTACATTAAGTAGACTAGACAGCCATCATGTCTCAGTTGGCAGGCATGGAAATAGAACCCATAAGCTGTGACTGTAGGGGACATGTGCACATTATGTAACAATTGACTGCAGTGACATTATACAGACATGCAATGAATACAGCACTACTGCACTTATTTCAACATAATCTTCTGAAACCATGACCCTGCTTTACACTTTATTATTATTGCTCCTTAGAATCTGTGAAGTATATACATGATATCCGCCCAGAACATGGGCTACTTTACCCATATACCTTGTTCCTGGAGTGGGAGGAATAGAGATCATTATGTGAGAAAAAGTGGGCTGAGGACAGCCTGAATCATACTGTGGTTTGTGCAAAACATTTATCAGGCAATTATTTTGCATTCTTTAATTATTTAAGTTTTACAGTTGACTGCAGCAACATTAGGACAGACACACAGTGAATACAGTCCCACTGCACTCATTACAATACATCAGTTATCAAACCACAATCCTACTTTACACCTTATTCCTTATTGTTACTGGTATTGTTTATTGATTATTGCACTACAGTTATCAGAAAATATCTGTACTTACCTCACTCATGGAGCATCCTGTCCAGATGCTCGGCATGAGACTGGACTTTGCAAGCCCGTTTAGCTGCAGCTGTTGGAAGAGAAGCACACCATTATGCATACCAGTTTTGCAAAGATTCAGCTTGTATTTTATTAAAGTAATAACAATTGTATTTACATATATGTGGAGCATAACCAGCCCTAGTCTCTTGGACCCAGGTGTCCAAGTTTCCCCTCTTCCTTCACTTCAGGTCATCATAGTGATGATGACACTGCTCACCAGTGCAGGGGATACCAGTAGCACTGGTAGGATCCCTGGTCAACTGATCCCAGGCTTCAGCTTTACATTCTGAGCCCTGGTAATTCCCCTCAACAGGCGGGTTTGTAGTTTCGGACCAGGAGTCCAACAAACACTCTGGATTCCTACACACCCCACCTCTGTACTTTAAAGCGCGCTCTCTCACCAATAATACCAGGCATACTGACAGGTTAATAAGACTCCAACAAATGCTGCTGAATTCCCACCTAGTGTCCCTTAATAAAGGCTGTTTTCCTGCCCTTACTTGTCATACTGCAACATGCAAAAAAGTGTTGGGTTGCTTAGCATCACACAAACTCACACAACTGTGTTTCAGCGAAGCTTAGCAATACTGAATCAGGAGTGTCAATTAACCATGTTTAAGCAGTGCTTAACATTGTGCAGATTTTTCAAATCTAACAAATATGTTTTTACATGAAACCACCCTTTAGGTCAGCTGACACATTTGCAGAGCAATAAATAAAAAACAATGTGACTGCTAGGGACTCGAACCTGGGACCTACCACACTCTAAGCCATGACTCTACCTATTCAGCTACATATATAGCATGAAAACCAGTATACCTTCACATATACTACAAAGCTACTTGTCAGGATTGCTAAGCACTGCACCGCGCCACAAAAACGGCCATTCATAATTTAAAAACATGGTAGGCAACAATAAATAAGTGATTACATCCGGTTTCTATTTTTAGATATCTGGCAAATGCCAGCTATGCATGTGTAAGTGCAGCTTGGCATTGCTGCACTCTGCACCATGCAAACGAGCATTCAAAAAAAGCAAAATAAATAATCAATTACATCCGGTTTCTATTTTTAGATGTCTGGCAGGTGTCAGTTGTGTATGTATAAGTTCAGCTCAGCAGCATTGCTGCACTTTTCGCTGCACAAACAGGCATTAAAAGAAAAAAAAAAAAAAATCACTCCAAACATATTTCTAGACTACCAGGGTACATTACAGGTATGTACTTTACCCTGTACATAATGTCTGTCCAGAACTCCCTGGACAATCCACAACCACGGGACACAACATTGTTGCCTACAAGGATTCAATAACCGTGTTTCTGTGATCTCCCTCAGCAGTGTGCCATGATTTATATGCATGGCACACTGCCAAGAGGGAACCATAGCAGTGTAACTGGTACATTCCATGTAGGCTCTATACAGAGCCTACACAGATTTTATTAAATCCTCGGGAATGTCTAGATAATGCCTTTTGCAAGACAGATTGTGAATACTATTGTAGATGTTAAGTGGTAAATAATTATTTGTACTATGGATATAAATATCCCACAACATCCTGAAAAGAAATTTAAGGAAAAATCAACAAGGAAGAAATGAAAAAAGAGAGAAAGTGAGGAAGGAGCAAGAAGGAAAAAAGATAAGAAAATCTGGTGAATCACTGTATGTGATACAACTTTAGCAGGAAATGTGTGATGGTTGCATGGGCTTCATCTTTCTTATCTGTTAAAATATCCACTGTACCTAGCTATGTACTTTTCAACAGCAAATCATACTTCCTGTTAAATGAACTGTTGACAGAATTAGAAATAATATATGAAATTTTATCTATAACTTAATCATTCAGATTAATATAGTTCTAAACTGTTATCATATATTTGTAGGAATTAGATCTTGTATAGTATAACAATTTGTTCTGATAATAAGACTGCAGTCGGTAACATTCAAAAGTTTCCACTATGTAATTGCTTGGATTCTACTGTATTAATTCAGTCATGCATATCTTCATTTAGTAAACGGCATCACTTTGTTTTTACAAAATTTAAACTTTCCTTGAACGTTTCATTGCTTGTATTGGCTAGGAAAGCTGTAGCTTTAAAATCATTACCACAATGACTAGCAATTTTTCACATTCACAGAACTGGCTGTGTTGCAAGGAAAATATAATTATAAAATTGCATAGAACTGAGCCAGTTTGAGTACCATCTGGATGAGCTTTTCCATGAACAGTAAAGTCATAACTTTTCCTTGACATGAGATTTTTATTTATTTTATTTTATTTGGAAGTACATAAAGCAAATGTCACCCTTGAGAAGGGGTTCAAGTGATACATTATTTTCTTTTTGTAATAGGAAGGCAAGCAAAGGTAACTGCAATTATTGGTCTGTCAATACTTCCTAAAATTCTATTATGTTCAATGCTGAACTATTACAGATTTGCAGCTTAATACAATGGCTTATTTCTGAAATCAATAATTAAAAAACCCTTGACAACACAGATTATTTCTTAAAATAACACACAGGCTGATTGATTTCTTCCAAACATTACATGATTACTTCTCTCTGTGATACAGAAGTAAGCAAAGCAGAGCTGAAATAACATTTTGTATAGCCTGAATAACACTGCATGATCAGCTTAAATTTTTTGTAAAAATGTGCATGGCTTCAGTACCAGTCTGATAATTCTGCATATTGGTTAGCTCAACATTAAGCTATAATTCCCTAGAATTACAAAAATATTCTTTGGACTCAGGATAACTTATCATCTACTAGCAAGACTATACTCACCATTGCAACTCTACTCTTGCAATCCTAGGTGCAAGATTTCCAATCAAGTTATCAGTTTGATAGTTTAAACGCAAAGACAATAACATACACACACACACACACACACACACACAAGTATGCACATAGCTCACATGCATGCATCCAATCATAGCTGGATGTATACATTATTGTGTATAAACAATTAAATGAGTCTGTATATGACAGAATGTGTTTTGTTTTGTCATGTGGTAAGACCCACAATCATCACGGTTTGTTGTGCAGCATGTTATCATATATAAAAAAATAGTCATAGCTAAAGTTGTGCATTTCAATGTTGTCAACATCTTAATATGTTTAAATTTGACTTCTTGCAGATGCTATGCTTTATTGTTAGGTCACAGGAGTAAGAGAGCAGGGAAATGTGAATTACTTTATTTATTTACCATCTTTTCATTATTCTTCAAGTTTGTGAGACATCAGAGCTAATGTATTTAGTGGGACCCTGGGGTATGCAGGCAGTGCACCCTCATCAGGGAACTGCCGAAGTCAATCCATCTTCATAAAAAAAAAAACGTTTTACTATTTGGTGAATTTCTTTATTGTAACCATGTGGGAGTGTGGTTATGTGGGATTTATATGTTTTAGTTTTGATGTGTTATACCTCTTTGTGTTTGGATGTGATCATTCACACTAAACCTGTGAACTGTCCTATGCTGGTAATCCTATACTTTTATGGAACAAATGTAATAATGATATCAAAACACCTTTCTTTTAAATATTAAATTCCTTAATGTTGGAATAGGTTATTTGTAGCACTTCTTAAGAATATTATATCTGCTTGACAACCTCCATCAACAGTACTCTGTGATGTGTGAAAGTCTAAGTGCAGTTTTATTATACTTATTGCTTCTAATAGAACCAGATAATCTGTAGCTGCCAAGTGCAACACAATTAAAACAGGAAGCATAGTAAATATAGCAAGACCAAAAAAACTCATATATGGATTTCAGCATTACAGTATTCCTTAAAATGCATTAAAAGTGTTACTTTGTCATACAGTTTAGTGCCAACTTTGTGTAGAACAAATTACATTTCTGGGCTAGTAAAATATATTGAATATAACTGAATAATATACAGAATAATAATGAAATAAAATGTATTTTCTCAAGATATCAATGTACCTATCTGTCTACCTAGCAGCACACACGCCCACATACAGACACACACACACACACACACACACACACACACACACACACACACACACACACACAGCTGCTCTACTACTCAAGAACAAACTGGATGAGAAACAAACTCAATGAGCACAAATCAGTGAAGATGAACTCTGATCAGTGTTTTGCAAAAGAAATCCCTGCCAATGCAGTTTAAAAATGAGCACCAGCAGTTATTCCTTTCTATAGTGAGCTCTTGTCCTCATTATATTTGTATAAAATATTGTAGGTGTGCACAACATGGGGTGAGGACACAATTTGTCCCATGCAAGGAGGTGCAAGGAAGATTGCCTCTTACAAAAATGCTTACTTTAAATTTTTTTTATTGGGTTTATTTCCCACACCATTGAGCAGGACACTGACCCCTCCATCCTGACACACACACACACACACCTGTCTGTTTAATCCTGTTTTTCACATCATGTAATATTTCCATTCTTTTTAATGAACCTAGGCATTTTGCAAAAACATTTTTTTCTGTGAATGAGGACCAAAACTCATCTGATTTGCAGATTTGAATTCTATGGTCCCTGCATTTATATTATACAACCATTTTGGTAAACTTTGGCTCTTTTCAAATGTCTCTGCATGATGAACTCTACGACGCCCGTGCAATGGCCCAGTAATCAAGGAGCCTCAATCCTCATCACTAGCACCTGTGATGGGCATGCACATTGGGAAGGATAACAAGTAAACACACATTAAAGTACACTTTTCCTTAAGAGCACACAGAGATCACAGTCAGTCTGGGTCTGGTTTCTCCATTTCTCTCCAGATCCCCGATAAGACTCCCCACTGGCACAGCTATAGGGAACAGGTCTCAACCTATTGGTCAAGCTAAAACCTCCAGCACCCTCTCTGTCCAACCAGTGCTTCATGTCCCTGCCCAAGCAGCTGACACAAACACACTTTGAGATATGAGTTATATACAAACACACAGACAGTCCTGGGGAAGGCTGGCAGAGGTTTTCCAGCTATGCCCCCTTCTCTGCCCAGGCTATAAGGTAGAAATAACTGCCAACAACCACTAATATCAGCTACTAATAAGGCCCTTACCAAAGGGTGTCCAATTTTACTATGCAATATTATTATCCAGTTAGTAAGGCTGATGGACAGCAAGGCTTATTGGAGTGGCTTTGTACAGTATCACTATATACATCCAATGTACTCTAGAGCTTAAATTATCTCTACACAAAACAGCCACAATTGAAAGGTTTAAAATATTTAATAATAAATAATAAAAACACAAGACAAATCACAATTCAACACAGTGCTAGTCAAAAGTTCAGACATCAGAGAAAAATGCTTAAAATAATACTGTAGAATAGTCTGACATAAATAGAGAAAACAGCTAGTCTAATTTTACTATTTTCTATGTATGTTGGAGAGAAACAATGTTCTAAATAACTTACAAACATACAGAGCAAAGGCAGAATACTGGTGATGTCAATTCTGAAGACAAATGCAAAATGCTCGACTTATTAGCTTTCTTCCAGCAGAGTGCACTGTGGTTACATTTTTGAAGCTCAGTACAACATATAGTTTAATCATAATATATAGTTCTCTTTAACATTTGTAAAACCAGCCTGTTGATTATATTAATATTTACAAATCACATAAAATTATTTACAAGATTCTGTCTGGCTGGGCTGGCAGCCTTTCAGTTTTTCACATTTCTGCCCTCCCTGAGAACTCAAGCTAGTTTTTCAAGTGTCCCTTGAGAAATGTTGCTTGCGAAGGTTAGGTCTATCTGAGTATACCTTACCCCATTCCCTGTCTTGAGAGCCCACCTGTGTTGGCATTGCTAATCCCAGCTGCGGTACTGCACTGACATATATGCTAGCAACCCTAGGCTCCATCTTAGCAACTTGGCATTTTGCTGGCTGGCTCAGAGTAACCATGTTAGGGGATCGTGATCTGTAACTACAGTGAATTTCCTTCCATACAGATAAGGCTGAAGTTTCTTCAGTGCCCACACTATGGCTAGACATTCCTTTTCTACAGCTGCATAGCATTCCTCCCTGAGATGGAGCCTATGACTGAGATAAACCACTGGATGCTCTTCTCCCTCTGAAGAAATCTGGCTAAGTACAGCCCCAACCCCATGGTTCGAAGCATCCACCTGCACAACAAATTATTTGCTGTAATCTGGACTGGCTAACACATGGGGTCCTCCCAAAGCTTCTTTAAGCTACTGGAATGCCTGCTCACATGCTGTGGTACACACTACCTTATCTGGCCTGTTTTTCCTTGTCAGGTCTGTGAGGGGAGCAGCTATGGTACTATAATTGGGGACTAACTTTCTGTAGTATCCTGCTGTCCCTAAGAATGCCCTCACCTGCTTCTTGGTAACAGGTGCAGGCTATGCCTGAATGGCTTCCACTTTGCCAGGTTCTGGCCTATTCTTACCACACCCCCACTCTATGTCCCAAGTAGGAGACCTCTACCATACCTACCTGACATTTGCTGGGCTTAATGGTCAACCCTGTCCTCTGTAGTCTGCCCAGCACCTCCCTGACATGCTGAAGGTGCTCTTGCCAGGAATGGCTGTAGATGGCAATATCATCTAGATAAACAAGGGCAAACCCTTTTGCTAGGATATTATCTACCAGCCTCTAGAAAGTCGCTGAGTCATTTTTCATCCCAAAGGGCATCATTGTGAACCCATACAAGCCAAAAGGAGTCACAAAGGATTAACCCTCTCTAGCACTGGGAGTCAAGGGCACCTGCCAGTAACCTTTGGTAAGATCAGTGGTGGTAAAATACTTAGCCCCACCTAGCTGCTCTAGGGCTTCATCTCTCCTAGGCATGGGGTAACCATCTGACTCTGTGTGACTATTTAATTTCCTGTAGTCCACACAGAACCTGCTGCTGCCATCCTTTTTTGGAACCAGCACCAATGGGGAGGCCCAGGGACTGTTGGACTCATGAATTACACCTAGGTCCAACATTTGCTGTGTATCTCCTCCCTCAGAGTGTGTTTGACTCTCTCAGGCACTCTATAAGGCCTGCCTAATAGGCCTTTGGGGTCCTGTACGCGCCTGGTACTGCACCAGGTGGGCGCACCCTGGTTTCTCAGTGAACATGCCCCCAAACTCCTGTAACACTGCTCAGATTTCTCAAATCTGGGTAGGAGATAGCTGCTGGGACATTGCTACCCTTCCACTGAGGTGTCAGTCTGAGCCTCACTGAGGAGATCAGTCACCAGATATCTCTCAGACTCCTCCTACAATACACTGCAAATACTCAGCACAAGGGCCTCCGTATCATGGTAAGGTTTCATCATGTTAACATGGTACAATATGTGCCCCTACCTCCTGCCTAGCAGTTCTACCATGTAGGTAACATCACTTACCTTTCTTACCACCTTGTAGTGTCCCTACAAAGCTGGCTGCAGCTTGTTGTGTCTAACAGGAATGATATCCATTACCTGCTGCCCACAGCATACTCTCTAGCTCAAGCATTCCTGTCATACCACACCTTTTTCTGCTGTTGGGCTTTTGCCAGGTTCTCCGGGCCAAGCCCACAAATTCCCTGAGCCTTGTCCTGAGGTTTAGGAGATATGCCACAACAGACTCCTTGTGAGATTCACACTCACCTTCCCACTCATCATGAATTAAATCTAGAGGTACCCTCACCCAATGCCCATACAACAACTCAAAGGTTGAAAAACCTGTGGATTCATGGGGAACCTCTCTGTAAGCAAATGACAGACAGGGCAAATATTTGTCCCACTCCCTCTTAAACTGGTCTGCAAATGCCCGTAGCATGGACTTGGTTGTAGAGTGTAACCTCTCAGCAAGACCATTAGTCTGGGGATGGTGGGGGATGGTCTTTAGGTGCTTCACCCCACAGTACTTCCACAGACATGCCAGCAGGTCTGACATGAAATCGGCACCTCTGTCAGTCAGTATTTCTTTTGGGAAACCTGCCCCACTGAAAACCTCTAAGGAAGCATTTGCCACATTTTCCACCTCAATGGAGGACAAAGCCACTGCCTCAGAGTATCTTGTAGCATAGTCTACTACCACTAGGATATACTTTTTCCCTGTGGAACTTGGGGTACTCAGAGGCCTCACAATATCCATAGCTACCATTTGAAATGGCTCCTCAGTCACAGGCAAAGGCATCAAATGACTCTCACTTTGTCTCCTGCCTTGCCTACCTTTTGGCACTGCTCACAGGTCCTGCAGTACCCTGTTACATCTTTGGAAATTCCAGGCCAATAGAATTCTGCATAATACATCTCTTTGCACATTTTATGCCCATGTGACCTGCGAAGGGAATATCATGGGCTATGGCTAGAAGCACCAGAGGGTAGGCTCTAGGCACTACCAGCTGCTGTATCCTCTCACCTTCTACCCCTCCCACATGGGTCCACTCTCTCTACAGTAACCCTTTGTCCCAGTATACAGATTCCCCCTTCCCTTGAGAATCAGGTGCCTCACTAGCTACTTGTCTCAGGCCTTGTAATGTAGGGTCTAAAAGCTGAGCCTGTCTCCACTATCTCTTTGTAACCCTTCCCAGCTCCCCTTCCACAGGAAGTCTGATATCCTCTGAAAACAGTGCCTCACTGTCAGTCTGGGTACTACTACTCACCTCTACCCTTGCAGTCACTCTGTCCAAGGGAATATCAGTACCCACAAGCAGCTGTGTCTCACCTTCAATCTCACTGCTACAGAGTAGCTTCTGGCCTGAAGTAACCAACTCACCAGTCCTGGCTGCAAGTATGTGGTCTGCCTGTGTCTCCCCAAGGCTACCAGACCCACAGGCTTTTCTCCAAGCCTGACTGCGTGTAACTGCATGAGCACATGGTACTGCATTATCAAAATCATTCCCTATCAGGACATCTGCAGGGATATCCTCAAACACACCTATGTACTGGCTTTCTTTTCCACCCTCCCAGTCAAGGAGAACCCTGGCCAAAGGTATTTGGAATGGGGTCCCTCCTAAAGCTCTGACAGGAGTAGACTGCCCAGGCAAGTAGTGCTCCTCAGTAAACATTGCAGGCTTCACAATGGTTATGTCAGAGGCTGTATCTCTCTTAGCAATGGCCTGTTTTACATTCACTATGATAGGATATAACCACTGGTGGTAGTTTGGTACCCTTGTTGTCTCAAGACAACCTACTGTTGGCATTTTGTCCTTCCAACTTGCTGGCTCCCTCATCTTTTGTTCCCCACCTTGCCTCCATGGACATCTATATGCCACATGACCCCACTGGTTGCATTCAAAACATTTAACCTGGATTAATCACTTCCCCTGCTACTGGCAGATTCTGTTTGGGCAGTCAGGGCTGCCCACCATGAGTTCTTTTAGACCCATGAGCAGAACTGGATGTCCCTTTCCTGTGCAGTGATGCCCTGCTTACTAGGTGTAGGCCTCCCTGCTTCCCCAACTCTTTGGCGGATGGCGCAGTGGTGCAGCAATAGCATTGTCGCCTCACAGCAAAAGGTTCTTAGTTCAATTCTCAGCTGGGGTGCCTTCTGTGTGGAGTCTGCATGTCCTCCCTGCATTCGTGTGGGTTTCCTCCTGGTGCTCTGGTTTCCTCCCACATTACAAAGACATGCATCTGGAGCATTTCTCCCTGGGCCTCTGCAGAAAATTGGCTTTGTTCCAAGTCAGACTTTCTCAGTTAACAAAAGTTAAATAAAAAAAAAAATAAAGTAGTACATTGTCTATCAGCTAATAAGATCCTCATGTCCTCAGGCAAAGTGCTAAGGGCTTGTTCACTTATCAAAAGGTCTACCAGCCCTTCAAAAGTGGTGACCTGACATCCACTTACCCACCTATGAAAATAACTGCTCAGTTCAGCAACATATTTACACACACTTTCATCTGCCTTGCGTATATGCTCATGAAACTTTTTCCTATAAGTTTCAGGTGTTAGCTTAAAAAATTCTAACAAACAATTCTTAACAGCAGTATAATCAAAAAATTCATGATCAGATAATTTAGACAGCACAGTTACAGCTTTATCATGGAGTAAATGGGTCAGGAACCGTACCCATAGCCTTTGGTCAAAATCATACTGTTTACATACCCTCTCAGACATATGAATGAAACTATCAAAATCATCCTCCTCTGTAAACTACAGAAGACATGTGCTGACCTGTTGTGCTTCTAGAGTTTGGTTACTCCCTTCCCCATTACCTCCATGACTCTGGCAAAGAGTCAGCATCTCCTTTTCGTGCTGCTTCTGCCTCTCCTTCTCCTCAGCTTCCAGGCATAGCAGTTTCTCATTCTCCTCAGCCTGTAGACATCTCAGTCTCTCTGCTGCTTCTGTTTCCAAATGCCTGGCCTCCAACTCAAGTCTCTTTAGCTCCACATGGATTTTAAATCCTCTACAGAAAGGTTGAGCTGTCCATTCTCTGAGTGTTGCACATCTCCATGGCCAGTCTGATCATCCTCCTGATTGCTGTTTTCTGATGCAGCTGTGTGACAAAAGCTGTGATCATGTCTACCTTAGTCAGGTTTCCATGCACCAGTCAATTAGCCTGGCACATCTCAGCCAACTAGCTCCTTGTAGGCTTGGCATACTCCTTATCTGATATGCCTGCCTGGTCTCCCTGACTAACTAAGCTAAAAAAAGAAATACAACATTTGTGATCTGAACTCTAGATATTCACTGCATGGCTGATTTAGAGTACAAAACGATATAATTGTAGAAACTCAAAAGTCACAGAACAGAGGTCCAAATCCACGAGTGGTAGCAAAATATTTTATTCACAAATAGGATAAGCGTTTACATCTGATGAAGTCTTGTACTCAAGACGTAAGCGCTTATCCTATTTGTGAATAAAATATTTTGCTACCACTCGTGGATTTGGACCTCTGTTCTGTGGCTTTTGATTTAGAGTACAAAACAACATCAGCGATCATTGTACACAAGCTACAGGAATTCACTATCCACACCAGTACAAGCCAGTTAGTATGTGATGTGGCTAACTCACCACAATCAAACAAATAATACTTGATGTGGATATCCCACCACTGCCAAACAATTAATATGTGATGCCATGCATTGGCCCAGTAATCAAGGAGCCTCAGTCCTCACCATTAGCACCAGTGAGGGGCATGCACATTGGAAAGGATAATAAGTACACACACAGTAAATTACAATTCCCTTACAACCACACAGAGATGACAGCCAGTCTGGGGCTGGTTTCTTCCTTTCTCTCCAGATCCCGAATAAGACTCCCCACTGGCACAGCTATAGGGTACAGGTCTCAGCCTATTGGTCAAGCTAAAACCTTCAGCACCCTCTCTCTCCAACCAGTGCTTCATGTCCCTTCCCAAGTAACTGACACACACACACACACACACACACACACACACACACACACACACACACACACACACACACACACACACACACACACACACACACACACACACACACACACACACACACAGACACTCCTGGGGAAGGCTGGCACAGGTTCTCCAGTTATGCCCCCTTCTCTGCCCAGGCTATAAGGTAGAAATAACTACCACCGACCACTAATATCAGCTACTAATAAGGCCCTTACCAAAGGGTGTCCAATTTTACTGTGCAATATTATTATCCAGTTAGTAATTCCGATGAACAGTAAGGTTTATTGGAGTGGCTTTGTACAGTATCACTATATACATGCAATGTACTCTAGAGTTTAAATTATCTCTACACAAAACAGCAATAGTTGAAAGGTTTAAAAATATTTAATAATAAATAATAAAAACAGAGGACAAATCTCCACAATTCAACACAGTGTTAGTCAAGAGTTCAGACATCACAGGAAAATGCTTAAAATAATACTGTAGAATAGTCTGACATAAATATAGAAAACAGTTAATCTAATCTTACTATTTTCTATCTATTTCTAAGAGAAACAATGCTCTAAATAACTTATATATACAGAGCAAAGACAGTGCTAGTGATGTTGTCAGTTCTGGAGACCACTACAAAATGCTTTACTTATCAGCTTTCTTCCAGCAGAGTGCACTGTGGTTACATTTTTGAAGGTCACAACAACATAGAGTTTAATCATAACATATAGTTCACTTTTACATTTGTAAAACCAACCTGTGAATTATATTAATATTTACAAATAACATAGAATTATTTACAAGATTCTATCTGGCTGGGCTGGCAGACTTTCAGTTTTTCATAGTCTCTACCTCTTTTAACCTGTACTACGAGTTGTTGCAGTGTTCTATGATACTTTCAAATGGAGTTTCTCTTCTTATTGATCTTTTGTTTTTTTTTTTGTTTTTTTTTGGTGCTATCTAGCAAACCACAAGGGTGCCTGCCATATAATGTCTCAAAAGTGCTGAATGCTGCAAAGTACTGTGGTGCTTCTATAATGGCAAACAAAGGGTATGGTAATAACTGGTCACAGTTTTTACATCTTCCCAGTAGCTTTTCTCAGCATGGTTTTTAATGTTCATTTAAAATGCTCAATTTTTTGTTTGCGGATGATACACTAGGGCTTTTAATTGTTTGACCTTAGAACACTGGCAGAGTTTATGCATTATCGTGGACATAGACTGAGTCCTGTGATCAGTGAGTAATTCCTGCTCTGGAAAATAATAACTCTGTTGATTTAACATTAGTCTTACATAAACTTCAAATGCCTTGTGATGAAAGGTGGTACTGCCAGCACAGCTAGCTGGAGTTTTGTAGATAATTATATGCCATTTGTGAATATTAAATTGATTTACACAAGATGCTTGTGTTACAAATGTATTAAAACTGTGGGTCATAAAAGATGCTTGTGTTAAAAATGTATTAGAACTATATGTCATACAAAATGCTTGCATTACAAATGTATTACAATTGTATGTCATGTATATCAAACTGTTTTGTACAAATATTTGTATTGAAAAGGTGTTTTGTAAAGTGCTTGAGTTTGAAATGTATGCATGGTATGCCTTACTGGAGAGAACAGAAATGTACATGCACTATTGTAACTGTTTAAATGTATATGTTTTAACAGAGAAACTGGAGAGTTAACCTCAGTCTAGCAAACTTAAAAAAATGTGTAAAATTAAATTACTTTATAGGCTAGGCCATAAAGTTGCTATCTCACAGATTTCAAGGCAGCCAGAGACATAAAGCCTGTACTGGGAAGCTTTCTGTATTGTCTTTGGGGTGAATTAATTACTACCTGGAAGTGTGGAGGTATGCAATCTTCTTATAACTTCCAACACCTGTCAAAGATCTGAGCAAAAGCCCGTAGAAGTCAGATGACCAGAAATGATGTCATTCACAAACTATCCCAGATGTAATCTTTTAGATATTATGTTAAGAAGTCTTTTATTGAAACAGAACATTCTATATTTAGTATTGGGCCTGACAACAACAAGAAGAACCATTCACCACATAATCTGCCTTGCTCTAAGAAAGTTATTAGGGTATAGTAACTCCATTAGATTCAGTCAGAAATATAGTAAAGCTTAGGTTAGATATTGTTTTTCTTTATTTGTGTGAGCCTGTACTGCATTGTTATTTTAAATATTTCCTGTGGTTTTGAACTCTGATGTAACTACAAATATATATTTAGTATTGCCTTGTTCTTTTATTATTTATTATTAAATATATTTATGGTGGCAGCCATAACTACCTTATAGTCTGGGCAGAAGGGGGCATAGCTAATAAACCTGTGCCAGCCTTTCCCCAGGTGTGTGTGTGTGTGTGTGTGTGTGTGTGTGTGTATGTGTGTGTGTGTGTGTGTGTGTGTGTGTGTGTATGTGTGTGCGTTTGTGTAAATCAAATCTCAAAGAGTGTGTGCGTGTCTGTGTCAGCTACTTGGGCAGGGACACAAAGCACTGGTTGGACAGAGAGGGTGCTGGAGGCCTTGGCTTGGACACCCAGCTGAGATCTCAGCTCTATAGCTATGCCAGAGAGAAGTCTTACTGAGGATCTGGAGAAAGAGGGAGACCAACCCAAACTGACTGTGGTCTCTGTGTGCTCTTAAGGGAAATTGCACTTGTTGCAGAGAGCTTCATCTGGAAATACTGTGTGTGCACTTGTCATCCTCTAAGTGAACATCCTCCACTGTTGCCAGTGGTGAGGATTAAGGTTCCTTGATTACTGGTCCAGTGGTGGGTCATCACACTCCATATACAGTTTAGCAAAACTAAAAACAGGATAATTTAGAGTAAAAGTTTTGTAACAATTCTAGCTACAAAATGTCCCAAACATAGATGAACAGCTACACAGGATCAAATGTGTTAATAATACCCAAATTTAAATATTTTATATAAATTATATTCCGATACCATCTCAAGATACCTGATTCACAAATTTAGTGTCAATTGCCTAGTAAAATTATAAAAATGCACCCATGAACTCTATATAAAAAAGCATACTTGCATCATTAAAGCAAGCAAATGCTACAACTTTCTAAGAAAAAAAAAACATATATGTTGTCTTAAGTCATTCCCTGATTCCATTATGATTCCATTATCCAGATTTTACAGAATGTCCAGAATTTTATTTTGCCTAATATTTTTGGTCTATTCCTCATGAAATTTATACTTTTCAGACAAACCACAGAGGACTGTAATCAACAAGTAGTGAAATTCGTTTGAGATTCAGACCTCATATCCTCCAGACAATATATTGAAAAAGAAATCCTGTTATTCTAGCAATTTTCTAAGTTCACAGGAGCAGTATTTAAAATTTGTCTCTGATTTTGGGCCTTTGTCCTACTGTTAGTTTTGTCTTTGTCCAGATATGTTGTATGCAGAGGTCAAAAGCCATGTATCCTGTCCCTTAAAATTACACATACGAGTTCTGGCAAGACTTGGCATTGGTGAAGTTCAAAACCCACCTTAAATGCGTGAAACTTAACAGGAATGTGGAGTGAATAGCATCCCTTAAATAAACAGAGAAGGCAGCAATCAGCAACAAGCTCAGAAAATACAGATCATATTCATTTACTATACCCGGGAATCCTTATAGGCTTCCTCAAAGAGCCAGAATTGTGGTGCAGCTATTAGAATTTCTGCCTAATAGCTCTTATTTGTATAGATATGCTACTTTCTGTGTGGACTTTGCAAGTTTTTGCCATTTTTCTGTGGTCATTTGCATTTGTTTTCAGATTTCACTCAACTGACATTTCATTCAGGATTGGCTCTACATATGCACTGCCAGCATTAATAAGCTGTACAATCTCTACCATGCTCAGTGCTATAAGGTGTTATCAGAAAATTAATAAATTGATATCTTTTCTTAACACCTTTACTGAATTGTCACTCAAAACACAGGCAAACACATCCATTTAAAAGAAAAGAAACCACATCCTCATATCCCCAGTCACAGACACCATACATTACATGTACTCTTTTGTATGACTATCATCAAAGCAACACCACACAAACTGCTCATCTTCACAATCACCATACATCACATGTACTCCTTTGTATAATTATCATCAGTCTGACACCACACAAACTGCTCATCCTCATGGACACCCTACATCACATGTACTCATTTGTATAACTATCATCAATCTGACATCACACACACACAGACCGCTCAACATCATAGACACCATACATCACATGTACTCAGTTGTATAGCTGTCATCAATCTGAAACAAAACAAACCACTCATCCTCCACCCCCCAAACACCCAGCAAGTAAACACTTCCAAGCAAAAATCCCAAATCCCCTAGATGCCAATGCATACCTGGGAGCCACACACATGCTCCTCAACCTTCTCTCCTCCCAATCCCCTCCAACCCCCTTTGTGTGGCTCCCAGTGCTATCATGCAATATTCAACATGCCAAATCAATCACCCCCCCAACCACAGCTTCCAATCAATTGCCAACTAAAAACTCCACCAACCCAGGACTTCATACATCACTCCCTCTCCACCCATACTTTAACATTAATGTCTAATATGGAAGGCCAACTCCATCCCACAGTCCAAATGTCCTCCTGGCCTCTTCTCTCTCCACCACCATTCCTTCACCAGTCACCCACTTACAACAACCTGATTCCTTGACCAGCCCACTCCAGCACACTCCAGCCATCTCCTGCCTTCTCC
This sequence comes from Protopterus annectens, assembly GCF_019279795.1. Lineage (NCBI taxonomy): Eukaryota > Metazoa > Chordata > Ceratodontiformes > Protopteridae > Protopterus > Protopterus annectens. Next base: position 922,519,273 of record NC_056732.1, read on the forward strand.
CATAACCCACCATTTGCAGCTATTCCCTCCTTCCACTCCGATGCCAGTCCAGTTCCCAGAATACCCCCTGCCACTCCATGAATGCGACATTGTGAATTGCTGTTGTCACTCTCTCCAAGGGTCCATATCCAAAATCCCCCTCGTCACTTTCCAAACTTTCCTCCACCCCACATTCACCACACCACCCTGAACCACAGCTTCCTGATTGTGCCATGCACTGCACATGAACCCCAAATGTGTAGATCCAAAATACCCCCAAATCAGGCAATCCCAAACCACTGTGCTCCAGTGGAAGGACCATCCCTCCACAACTGACCCCTGCTTCCCTACCTCAGACAAACCCCTCTCCCAGCTCCCTATTAATCATTGTCCTCAACTTTCCCTCTGGCTGATATAAACATCCCTGACCTGTATACAAAACCAAAGGGACCAAAAGTACTCCCACTGACGGTATCCTGCCACCCACATCTGCAAACAAGAACATCCAATTTCTCAGCTTCTGTACCACCCTTTCGTAGTCTCCTTCCATATGTCCTCAGCCACCACAACAGAATCCCTTCCAATCTCCACTACCAAACATTTAATTTCACTGTGTTCCCACAAACATGGGCAACACTGAACCAATTTATATGTGGGCACACAGCCCACAGCTACAGCCCCTGTTCTACCCCCATTAACCTCATACCCCAAAAATACTCGAAGCAATCCCAAAATGATACTGGACACCAAGATACACCCCCTCCATTCTATAAGGTACAAAACAATATCATCTGTAAATAAAGCCAACATTTCCCAACCACCACACCAGCCATATTCCTGAATCTCTACCTTTCCTGCCAATGGCTGTAAATCTAAGGCAAACAACAAACGGGAAAGAGGGCACCCCTGCCTGACCCCTCCTCCAAGAAACAACTTGTCAGAGGATTACACTCTAATCCTTCACTCAGCCTCCCAACCAACCTCACCACTCTGTCAAGGAATGCAAATACCTCCACCACTCCATTCACAAATCCCAGCCCACTTTGCTAAATGCCTTCTATATACCAAGACCCACCAACAACAGTGACACCCTTCCACAATCTGCCTCCCCTGGACCATCACTCTATCAATTTTCTTCAGTTCATTGTTTGTAAAACCATTGATCTGATATTTACATACATGGCCAAAAATTCATATCCTTGGTGTTAACTATATTTCCATCCAAACCTTTTATCTAATGTCTGTTTTGTTCATAAAAATCCTGGCCTTCAGATATAGCAAACATTGAGTAGCACCACAAATGAATGACAACTTTTTTTCCTTCATAGTTTCATGATACAATGCTGCAGCACATGAAGGAACACATGGGGTTCCATATACTACAGAAAAGTGATCCAGCATCACAGTGGCATTTTATGAAACAACCTATTTACCTAAGGTATCAGGTGCTGCTGATTGCTCCCACTTTAAAGTACAGACCACATGTGCAACAAGAATGACAGTACATAACCTATAAAGAATTCAACTGCATCAAATGTCATTATCTTGCAAGGCACAGAGTATAATGTGCTGTGTGTCTGTGGGCTCCCAAGCAGTCTTCACAATCCCCACACCAAACCCATGTGTAATATATTGATGGTTTTTGCTGAATAGGTTTACAAATAGTCATATTACTGCCAATCTGGCCCCTGCATACGCCTTGGAGCCATGTCATATGGCACCAGTAAGAAACGTACAGAACATAGCAGAAAATACATATAACACTGCACAGTCACAGACTTAAATCATTGTCAAGTGTGTGTTTAGATCTCTGAGGTCCATTCCTGCTGTCTAGATGGCTCTAGCAGTGTCCTACAGTATGATCTCAAAACTTGCAGTAAATATTTGAATTGTGTGTAATATTACACAACACTTTGGCACACAAACTGATAGTGCATGGGAAAGACATTCAGGAAGAAAAAGGCCTGGAGTCCGGTATGAAGGAGACACCTGTTGTGGAGTCCATGGAAGATCCAGCCACAGGGAATGACCATGTAAGGCAAACATGAGCACTACTGCATGACACTAGTTAATGGGTAGATTATGGTTAACAAATATAGGCCAAATTAAGTATAACATACAATAGTAACTACAATGCATGCAGCATTATGCTACACCTTGCATGGTACATCAGACACACCTACATAGATAGAGTACTAAGGGCAGGGCACAACTGTCATCATACACATAGGTAGGGAGGGTCAAAGTGACAGCTGTCAGCAATGGGCAGCATGCATTTGGGAATGCAGCTGCAAGCTAAAACAGTAGTTGTGTGTGTGTATGTGTGTGTGTGTGTGTGTGTGTGTGTGTGTGTGTGTGTGTGTGTGTGTGTGTGTGTGTGTGTGTGTGTGTGTGTGGTGTTTCTTGGGTGGAGAGTGTGGGAAGCCAGGAAGCATGAGAGGAGTGGTATTTTCAGTGTGGCGTAACAGGAAAAAGGTGGGCATTACTGATGCCTGTGTGTGAGTGTTCATAGCCATATCTCCAACAGGAAATGTAACACAGTTCTAGACAAGATAGGCATGTCTAGGGCACCTGTAGGAGATATGTGAGTCAGTCACGTGAGTGGCCCCTCTGGGGAATGTCACAGGCACTACCAATGTTAAACAAAGAGGATGGAGTGTTCTATAAATATGAACAGCATGAGCCTGCTGTCCATGTCTGCATGTACTATATACCCCAATATTCTCAGGTCTGGATGTAGGTGTGGAGGTGATAGGGATTTGGGGCATATACCATGCATTAATTGATGTTCTGGACTTTCCCACAAGAAATAATGGAAGGCCAGCCATGAGAATGGCACTAGTCATGGTAGTTAGCAACTAAGGACCATCTGTAGTAGAATATGCAGAATCTCTATACTGGTTTTCCAATTAATCACACAGACCAAGTATCACCCTAAGCAACTGTGCTACAGCTGCACTGGCTTCTTCCTGACCTGTATATTGGAACTGCACATACACTGAGATTTGGCCATAGAAACACTCAAGATCAGAAGAGGTACATTATGTGTGGAATTGCGGGCTACTGGTACATAGACTTCTGCCACCCAATCCACCCTTACACTCTCAGTGGAGCTGATAGCAATCAGTGATGCCTCTTTCACTGATGTGTCAGCCAACTCCTGTCCTTCTGTGATGTTCTGAGACTGAGTGGTGGATTGTACAGGCAGAGTAGTTCTGTCAGTGGAAGGGAAAGGGAATATGGTATTCACATTACCTGTGTTTGACATTACCACCATGACCCCTGACTGTGCTGGGTTATGGCTACCATTGTTATAGGGTGCAGACAGGCCCCCATCATCAGACATACCTATTTCCACAGTACAGGAAGCTTGCAGTGTAGCACCTGCAAATCATAGGCCCCTTGCACATGAAACATACATGTGATCTTTGATACATCTTCCTGACTGTATTAAATTATGTTCCTTGTATAATACAGCACACATGTTAGAGCTCATTTTAAATTTATTGTTTTGAAAATTTTTCCAGTAAACAATTAAACAAAATGCATGAACCAATAATGACAAAACTGCCTGATTCAGAACATTTCCATCATAAAAGTTTGCTCAAACTTCTACAGTCCGCCAGTATCAGTAAATATGCAGAATCTCTGCAGAAGTAAAAGTTATCTAAATAATTCCACATTAAAGAGATCTGTAACTAATGAAAGGGTTGCTGCTAGCAAACAACTTTATATTTCATTGTTTCATCTACAAGTGCCTGTTGCCCTTGAAGAATAAATTGCCTATGTTACATTAAAAAATGACAAGAGAGTAATATTTCTATAGGGAATGGATGGCAAACTGATAACAGGTTTATAGTTACTAGGTATCTCCACCTCAGAGGACATTCTCAGGATTGCAGCATCCACCCCCTTTAAAAGTACAACACAATGCAGTATCATCAGTCTATCTACATATTGTGGGATTAGAACCCACAGTCTGCTGTATCAAATGCAAGTATCCTATCTGTTGTGCTACTAACAATGTAAACCTATTTGGCATAAGCAGCACTGAACTTCTCTTTTCCTGAAGAACTGTGCAGCACAAGAAACCAGGAAAAAGCCAACATTTATTGGGGGCGGGGGCAAAGGCCCAAAACCGGGGATGCATTTTAAACATTGCTTGCATAATCTTAGAAAGTTGCTAGAATAAAATGTTGTGTTACCATGTGTTTCCTGAAAGATAGGAAGACTGAAACTTAAATGGCTATCATTATTTGGTGAATTCAGTTCTCACTGATTTGCCAGAAAACCACACATTTTATTTTATTTTTATTTAACATTTGTTTACCGGGAAAGTACAACTTGGAACAATGCCAATTTTCAGCAGAGGGCCATGGAGAAATGCTCCAGATGCATGTCTTTGTATCGTAGGAGGAAACTGGGGCACTCAGAGAAAACCCACACAAATACAGGGAGGACACGCAGACTCCGCACAAATGGCACTTCAGCCAACAATCAAACCAGAGAACCTCTGACTGTCAGGCAACAACACTACCACTGCTAGTCCAACAGTTGAAGGTAATTCAAATATGTGCAATTATAGTCTAGTCCAATGGCTGAAGGTAATTCAAATGCTTGCAATTAAAGTGAATAGAATTCAAGAATGTAATTCAAATGCTTTGCACAGAATAGTCCAAACAGAATGGAGCTAGCAGTTAAGAAAACTAAGTGCTTTAGAGAATTCAAGCATGATTTGTACCTGGAGGAGCAGAAGGTAGCATAAAATGACAGCAAATAATTCCAACAGTAAATATGCTTGGAATTGTATTCGGACATATTAGTCTAGTCCAATGGCTGAAGGTAATTCAGATACTTGCAATTAAAGTGAATAGAATACGAGAACGTAATTCAAATGTTTTGCACAGAATAGTCCAAATGGAATGGTGCTAGCAGCTAAGAAAACAAATTGCTTTAGCAACTAAAAGTGCTTTACCTGGAGTGGAGGAGCTCTGCTGCTGAGGTCAACACAAATGCTACATTGCTGAACCCTCAACCAATTCCAACAGGCTGCTCACAACACTGACTTCTTCACGCACGTGATGACATCAGCAGAATATAATCAAAAAAAAAAAAAAAGCTGGGAAATTTGGAAATAAATGAGGCCACTTAGGAAGTCATGGCACCCCATTATTTGGACCTCAAAACCATTAAATGCTGAGGAATTTGTTATGATTGAGAGGTGTGGTCTAAACCAGTGGTCCACAATCACTGGGTTGCGGACTGGTACCAGGCCATAGAGCACTTGGTACCGGGCCGTCAGGTATGGAGTGAAACGAAAAAGTGAATGCATGTATGTGTGTGTTTATGTGTCTGTCTGAATGTATGAGTGAAAGTGTGTGTAGAGGAAGCAGACCACTTCTTAAAACCACCAAGCACGTTTTTTATTTAATAAACAATAAAATATATAAGCGCTTTCGTCTCAATATTCCAAAATTACAGAGACTTCATCAGATACAAATTTTAAAATTTGTATCTGATGAAGTCTCTGTAATTTTGCAATATTGAGACGAAAGCGCTTATATATTTTATTGTTTATTAAATAAAAAAACGTGCTTGGTGGTTTTAAGAAGTGGTCTGCCTCCTCTACACTCATTTTTGTGGATTTATTCATTGAATTGGTTTTGAATTCTTTCGTGAAAGTGTGCATGAAAGTAGAAGAGTGTGCATGTGTGTGTGTGTGTGTATATGTTTCAGTATGCATGTGTAAGTGAATGCGTGCATGAAAGCAAAAGAGTGTGTGTGTGTGTGTGTGTGTGTGTGTGTGTGTGTGTGTGTGTGTGTGTGCGTGTGTATGTGTGTATGTGAGTGAATGCAGTTATGAATTAGGAAGTGACTGTGTGTGTGTATGAAAGTAGAAGAGTGTGTGTGTGTGTGTGTGTGTGTGTGTGTGTGTGTGTGTGTGTGTGTGTGTGTGTGTGTGTGTGTGTGTGTGTACATGTTTCAGTATGCATGTGTAAGTGAATGCATTCATGAAAGCAAGAGTGTGTGTGTGTGTGTGTGTGTGTGTGTGTGTGTGTGTGTGTGTGTGTGTGAGGGCAAAGTGAAAGTGATGTGAGTGAATGCAGGTATGAATGAGAAGTGATTGTGCAAGTGTTTGATCAGGTGAGAGTGACAGCGATGTGTAAGTGAATGCAGGTATGAATGAGGAAGTGACTGTGTGTGTGCGTGTGTGTGTGTGTGTGTGTGTGTGTGTGTGTGTGTGTGTGTGTGTGTGTGTGTGTGTGTGTGTGTGCGAGAGACAGAGGGGGAGTAGAGAGAGAGAGAGAGAGAAGAGAGAGAGAGAGTGATCCCTGGCAGCAGCAGCAATGAGGTTTGTGTACGTCTCAACCATACAACTGGACACATACCTCTCAATCTCTTATATCAAGAAATCTGGAAAAAGCCAAAAATAATGGGGAGCAAAGGCCCAAAATAGGGACACTTTTAAGTACTGCTCTTACAATCTTAGAAAGTTGATACAGGTTTTGCATCAGCATGAATTTTCTGAAGGGTATGGAGTATGAAACTCAACTGTCTGTCATTATTTTCTGACTTCAACCTCAATGATTTGCCAGAAAATAACAATTTTATGAGAAAAACACCAAAAATATGAGGAAAAAAATCTAGACATTCTGTGAAAATTTGTACAGTTGAGAGATGTGCTGGACAGAGTCAAATAATAGGGACATATTTTAAATGATGGTCTTATAAACTTAAAGTTAATAAGGTTGCCATTAGGTTTATTATCTCACAACCATAGTAGATCAGTGTTATGGTGTTAAGCAGAATGTACACATTTTTTTTGGTAATTATTGTCAATTTTTTTTATTGTACTTTTTCTCCCCAGGTCTTCTAGTCCAGTCGGGCTACCTCGTTAAACAAATGTCAAATAAATAAATAAGTAAATATGCACTTTATTATGCGTGCTGAGTGATGGCTGGTCTGTGGAAAATTGTCTTACAATGATTCAGGTCCTTGTTGTGAAAAAGTTTGGAGACCGCTGGTTTAAACAACATTTCCTTTTCCCTTTCCCATATGGCAGACCTACACTGGCATACCAAATAATACTGGTGATAATGGACAACACTAGACTGTCTTTTCATAATGGTTTAAGAATTACAGTAGAAGTGTAGTTGTACACATGCACACTGCTGTCATAACATTTTAAATCATGATCTCACATTCTCAATTTCAATCCAGTATTCTCCATTACTTCCCAAATTTATTTTCTTGAAAACATACAAATACTGACCTCTTTTCTTAAAAAGATGTCCCTCTCATCGGGCTGAATAAAGAAAATATTACGTTCAGTTGCTTATCAGGGACCAGGATCCACCACATTACATATGCACTCCGGTCACTGGACCACAAGTACCAGTATGACTCAATCATAGTCCATGTCGGACCTATGTAAATGACCTGAGACATACCTCCCTAGACCATATGAAGAGAGACATTATGGAGCTCTTGGAATAGGTGTCCTAGGCTGGTATGAGCCTAGCATTGAGCAGTATTTTATATTCACTAAGGATGATGCCACAATAAAAGAAAAACATGACTTACTTTAATAATTGGCTCAGTTTCTGGTGTCATTCTAAAGGGGTGCAATATTTGTCAGCATGGAAAGAGATGGTCTACTGGACATGCTGCTTCGCTAGGGATGGCTTGCACCTCTTCACTTTAGACCTGCAAATATTAACTAAAACATTGTCCTTCCAATAATGTCTTTTTTAGGCAGTGCCAAACTGAAAGTACTTCGAACATAGCAAATCAAAACCAAGAAAATCTAAAGGTGTTGCTGTTCAATACTAGGAGTTTAAACAAAAAACTCCACTCCTTAGAAGCTCTGTTCACACTAGAGAATGATGTCTGTGCAGTCACTTAGACATGGTTTAAAGCCGTGGAGAGCACACTGACAGTGCAAGATTCTACAGCCTTCCACACATAGGTTCATAGGTGTGCACTGGGCTAATGTCCCTGGAGACTTTACAAGCCAAGCCCATAGAAGTGCCCTGGCATCGTGCTGCCTGATGTTTGTTCCCAGTGCCTCTATTAAGTAGAGCCACTGCAGTGATCCCAGGGTAAACTTTCTATTTCCCATCCACTCATCAAGATTTCTCTTGAAGAGGGCTAGTGAGATGCTCTACTTGACATGTATGGGAAGTCTATTCCAGAGCATGGGCAGTCTCTGGGTTATGAACCTGTCCCTGCAGCATTCTGTTGATTGTGGTAATGAGGGTGAGGTCTCTGCAGCATGTGGTATGGAGGGATTTGGATTTCTTTAGATGTAGTATTTTTTAACAGAGCTGGGTCAGACATGGCTTTGTAAGTCAAGCAGAGATTGCCTCTTAGTAGACGATATGAGACAGAGAATAGCTGGAGCTTTTTGACTCTGTCCATGTAGGACATGTTTAAGGCCTATGATTCTCTTCATGAGGTACTTTTTTGGCCTTTCCAGCTGTTGCATGTGTCTAGTGAGATACATGCCAAATGGGGTATTATACTCAATGATTGGCCTAATGAGGGAAGAGTAGTGAGAGATGAGGACCTCTTTCTTCCTGGATGCAAAACCCTTGGTAATGAGATGTGCCACATAGAAGAACTTTCTGACCACAGTGGCAATGTGGTGGTCGAAGGAGAGGTTGCTGTCAACCTGTGCCTTAGATCTCTTATAATGCCTTCAGTGTTCAGTAGGCTCCCAGCAATGTGGTAATTAGTGGGAACTGAGTTTTTCCCAAAGGGGATGACGACGCATATTTTGGCACTAAGCTTAAGACCATGGTTTTGACACCAGTCATTGGTCTCAGTGAGGCCTTTCTGTAGGATGTGTACATCACTTGGGGAGTTTATAATGGCTACCAGCTTGCAGTCATCTGTGAACTTGGTTAGCCAGAGTCCCTCTGTGTTGGCCTGGACTTCTGAGAAGTAGATGCCAAACAAGAGAGGACCCATGACCAATCTCTGTGAGACTCCACTCGTGACTGGTCAGCAGTCTGACTTGAAGTCCACTACTTTTATACTGTGGGTTCTATCTGTGAGCCAATTTGTAACCCACCTAGTTTAGACCAGCTACTACACAGACATAGACTAAAGGTGAAGGTGTCTTGATTTACATCAAAAATAAATATATCTCAAGGCTGGTTAAACAGGAGAATGTTGAGTATCTCCATGTTCAAATCACAATAGACAAAATCCAATACCACTTCCTTGAAAGATATAGTAGCCCCTCTATGACCCAAGAAACCCATACCATGTATTTAAATTTATTAGAAACACTAACCATCCAATCCAATACCATATTCATGTGTGACTTTAATTACTCCATTATTAACTGGGAATTATATTTTACACCAAATGTACAGGTACAGAGATTTCTGGATTTTGTAAACACAAACTTCCTAGACCAGATTGTCAGTATGCCAACAAGGGGTTCAACCATGCTGAATCTGGCCCTCGCTAATATGAGAGAATGCTGCACAACACCTAATGTAATGTCTTCACTAAGATCAAACAGGAACAAAACTGGTGAAACCGCTGCTCCAGAAAACCAGATCCAAAGGAGTACGCTGAAAGAGTTTAACGCAATTTTTTATTCATAAAAACCAACACTGCTCAGGCAGTAGCTTCATCAGAATTACAAAAAACATTGGCGCCAAAAAACAGATTTAAACTTTTTGTCTCCCGTGACATCATCCCACACCACTGAAGACTTGCGCTTTCCTTTTAAAGGTAAGTAGCTCAAAAATTCAAATAAAAGCCACACACTCAAGATTAATCACACAGTTACTAAGTTAAAAACATGTATGCAAAAACCACAAAGGTTTAAAACATTAAAATTTGAAATTATACTTGTTTAAGAAAAGACCAAAGGTGGAACGTGTATAAGTACATAAATACACCAGGGCACACAATTAGTGTAAAGTACCTACTTATAACCAAGATACAGTCTGATATAATAGAAACTATGTAAATGTCCATATCAAGCTTACTAATTTTTAAGCAGTATTTCAAACTGATCTGGTTATTAACTTCCTGGTCTTCACTAATGCTTATAAACAGGTGAAATGGGCAAAGGTCCTTTCCCTCGAGGTAAATAGTAAAATAGTTATTGTGTCTTACTGGGGGACAGATTCCCTGTTTTTACATTCACTAAGAGAAGTTCGGACCAGGTATGGTTATACCAGATATAAGGACCCTACTAAGACCTAGTTTTAAGCAGAGGAAAGAAAACAGAGGTCCCCTGCTGCTAATAATGTGGGGGTTAAAATAAAAGATTAAGTCCTACCTGATGTCCCCTGGTCTTTTAGTTGGACTCGTGGGGTCATTTGTGCAGTGAGTATAATAAAAGAGGGGACAAAACCCCTGTAAGTCACCAATAAATGGTGTATTTTCAAGGAAAAGAAAGTACTATTGTATAACTAACCGTATATGTAGGTTTTATAAGTTTATTAGTGTAAATGAATAAGTAATAACCCAAATAAAGTGAGATAGGCTTGGAACAGTAATTAGTTCTAAGTACCTACAAGATGTCAAAGGGTTGGTTTCATTATCGCATGTAACTCTTAAGTTTTAGTATACAGGCGATATTACAATGTTCATTAAGGCCTGGGGTATTGAAGGCATCCAATTTAATTTGCCATACTAGTTCTTTAATTTATTGTGTGGGATGTGGTCAATTGCTATAAAGTGGAAGCTATGATTACTTTGACTTATAATGTGCTTTGCAAGAGCATTGTCTTCCTTCTTTTTCCTTATTGCATAGGAATGTTGGTAAATCCTATCCTTAAGTTTTTGGTCTGTTTTGCCGACAGCAGTCACATAAGGCCAAGTAGACTACTGATCTAGTATTGCAGTCTATTTTATGGTAAATTTCATACTTCTTACCTTTGATTTGAAATGTTGAACATGTTTTTAATAGTTTACACCAGTTACAGAGGCCACAACAGAATGTGCCCTTCTGTCTTGAGAAGAAATCAATCTTTTTATTTCTTTTTAGTAGACTTTTGAGGTTGTTACCACGTTTGTATACAATTGGAGGTAACATATTCAATTTCCCTTGAAGCTGTGGGTTACTAGTGATGAAGTACCAATTTTTGTGAATAATGGAACTAATAATAGATGATTCCATATTAAATGTAGTAATGAAACTACTAGTGTAGTTCAGATGTGTTTGCTCTGAAAACCCACTGAAGGTATTATTTTGAGTTATAAGGTGAGAAGAAGTGGTAGGTGACTCACCTAGAGTTGTGTTATGGCTAGTTTCTAAGTCAAACTGGCCAAGTGACAATCCCTGAATGTCTCTTATATTTAACTTCCCCTATAAGTTCAAGGATGAGGTCCTCGGGGTAGTCTCTACTAGAAAACATACTCCTTAGTGTATCACATTCCCTGACAAAACTTTCTTCAGTGTTGCACATTTTTAAGCTCTGATCAATTGTCCCTTTACTACTGACCTTTTTTGTTTAAAAGGATGTTGGCTCGAGAAATGAAGGAAAGAGTTACAAAAGGTCAGCTTTCTAAAGATTGTGGTCAGAAAGCCCGCCTTATCCAAATCCTTCATCAGCCTCACATCTAAATAATCAATTTCTACTGTTGAAAAATGGTAGGTAAACCTAAAAAAGTCAGTAGTGTTATTTAGGTAGTCGACCAATGTTACAGCCTCATCTTTGTTGCCCTTAAATAGGATAAAAATATCATCCAAGTACCTGGTGTAATATGAAATTTGATGTTGGAATGTTGTATTATGTAACAAAAATTGTTTTTCCCAAAAGGCAACAAATATGTTTGGGACCCCATTGCAATGCCATGCGTTTGCAAATAATATTGTTGCTCAAATAGGAAAAAGTTGGAAGAAAGAATAATGTCCAACAATTCGCCTACAGTGTCAATCTCCATCTGTGCCGCTCCCAAATCCTTTAGCATGTTACTAATCCATTTGATGGCCTCATTGTGTGGGATAGAAGTATATAAGTCTACCACATCAATGGTAAGAAAGTTATATGCCTCTTCGAAGGGTATATTATTCAAGTCCAAAAGAAAGGACCAAGAATCTTTACAAATGTGGGGTATGTCTTTAAGGTATTTTTTCAAGATGTTGTCAACCAGGCGTGCACAAGGGTGGGTCATGGAAGACCTACCATCCACCAAGGCCCGCATAGGTGGGTTCTCCAAATTTTTGTGAATTTTTGGGATCCCAAAAATGACTGGGACCTTGGGGAATGTGATGTCTATATAGTGGTAGGTTTCCAAATCTATGTTTCCAGCTAAAAAAAAGGTCTCTGAAGTAACCTCTATTTCTAGAGTACCTCATGTTCATTTCATTCTTAGAAGAGACCAAATAAGCTGGATTATTCAAAACATCCTTCATCTTGTCACTATAATCACTATTCCCTAAGATGACCAGACCTCTAACTGGCGAGTTACATAATTCATCCAATAATACCATCTGTTCTTTTGTTGTATTGTATTTTTTACCCTTGTTGTAAAGTTTTAAATTCTCATTCAAGTTTCTAAAATCTACTTCACATGCTTTTTCGAAAGAAATTAAATCAGGGTGTAATACAGGATTAAATACACTAGGTAATTTTAACATAGTGTTTCTTCCATTTTCAGAATTTGGGAATAAAATGTTGAAGTTTAGTTTCCTTACAAAGCTTTTTAAGTCTAGAATCGAGTCTGTCAAGTCAAAGGAATGGCTAGAAGAACAAATGTATGACCAAGTGCTAAAATCAGTTTTCCTGTTCTATTGTGATGTTAGCTCCAGTTCCTCGTGTTCCATTTGGGTTGGGCGCGTTGTTCTGCTAAAAAAAAAATTGTTGTTGTTGTTCCCACGGTTTACCCCCCCCAATTAGGCCTAGAAGAATTGTAATAAAATAGGATCTAAATTTTCTTCCATTTGTTGGCTTGATTCTTCTAAGACGTCTGTAACCATCTCTGGTTGCCTTCCATAATCCCTTTAAAGTTTGTTCTTCAATTTAGCTAGAAGAGCATCAATGCTATTAAATATTCTAATAAAATCCAGGTCTAGTTTTATTAAACTGTCCAGTCATTGATTTTTCTGTTGTAAGTTGAAAAATAAGCAGTATAGTGTGTTTGATCAACAACTCTAATAGTTGAAAACCTTGATTGTCAAAGAGAGTCCTAAGTTCAGCAAGAAATGTGGTATCACATGGTCATTCAGGCATTGCTTTAAGTTTAACCAGTTTGTAATCTAAAACCTTTAAGTTGCTAGCAATGTTATTTATTAATAGGAAAAAAAGCGTATTACTCACCGGTGATCGAATCCCTGAAACTGAACAACTTTTTTGATGAAGCTACTGCTACTGCCTGAGCAGTAGCTGAACGCTTTGTTGTTTTTATGAATAAAAATTGTGTTAAACTCGGTTTCACCAGTAATGTCTTCACTGGTAAGGTCAGACTACAAAATTGTCTCCTTTGAAGCAAAAATAAAACCTGGAACCCCGGCTAATCCTGGAATATTCTGGAGCTACTCTAAGGCTAACCTTCTACTGGCAACATTTCAAGCTCCCATATACCCTGAGAAGACTGCTGCATATAAAGAACTGTTCACAGAAACCCTGTACAAGCATGATAATAGCAGCATAGAGGCAGCTGTGCCCACCAGGAAGAAGTACAGAACTAACTCAAAAAACAAGCCACCCTGGTGGAATCACAAAATCAATAGGCTGTATAACAGAAGGAAGATAATCATGGCAAAAATTAGGAGGTGCAGCCTCCATCAGGATAGAAACACTAATCAAAAAAAACAAACAACTCAGTGGGCAAATAAAGTCTGCCAAAATCAATTATGAGATAGATTTGGCCTCTCAGGCCAAGGACAACTGCAAGACAATTTTTAGCTATGTCTGCAACCTCAAAGGCAATACACAATTGTGTGCAGAGCTCATTGCAAATGGATCCACCTACAATGAGCCAGAAGATATAACAAACCAACTGGCTGACAAATTCAGCACCAACTTTACCCCTCTCTCCCCCTCAACCTTCCTTCATGAAATACCATCAAATATACCTCACCCTGCTATCACTAGGGAGCTGGTCCTTAATACTGTCTCTGAGGCCAAGAACAATGCATCTATCAACCCAGACAATATCCTAGAATGCCTTTTAAATAACATGAAACATGACCCTCTGGAATTGCTATTCAGCTATAGCCTCCAAACAGACTTCATGCCTCATGAATGGAGAACAGCAACAGTCATCCCTCTGCTTAAAGGCAGGCCATCTACAGACCCTGGAAACTACAGACCCATAAGTCTCACTAGTATAATATGTAAAGCCATGGAAAGAACTATCATAGAAATGATCAATAATGGCATAGAAGTCCTCCAGACATTGGACCCAACCTAATTTGGTTTCATCAAGGGCAAGTCATGCCTACTCAACCTGGTGGACATCTTTGAGAAGATCACCAAAACAATGGATGACAGCAAAATAGTTCCCATTGTCTAACTTGACCTGGCTGAGGCATTTGGCACAATATCCCACTCAGGCATTGTTTGCAAACTTAAAAGGTTAGGTACAGACCCTTATGTCACCCAGTGGATAACCAGCTGGCTCTCAGACAGGACCCAGGAAGAGAGAACTGGGGAGTCCACCTCTACAAAGAGGCCAGTCACAAGTGGAGTCCCTCAGGGATCTGTCCTGGGACTGCTCCTTTTTGGCATTTACTTCTCTGAAATCAAGGCTAATGTCAATGGCCTCTGGCTGACAAAATATGCTGATGATTGCAAATTAGGGTCTATATTATATATTCGAACTTTCAAAACTTCGAATCCCATATGTTCGACAACATATTGACAAAGTTTGAAAGATCGAATATACAATAAAAAAAAAAGAAAAACTTACCTTAATTGTACGAGCAGGGGGCAAGCCCCCCTGCACCCCCAACACCCCCCTACTTAAACATACCAACTCCGAAACTGCACTTCAGTGCAGAAAAGGGAAATTCTCCCATTCTGCACTGTACGGCGCCATTACGTTTAACCTTCGAACTCTTGAAATGTCGATCATATGGTGTTGACCATATGACATTCTACATTTCAAGCATTCGGTGTTCTAATAGGAACCCGCAAATTAGGAGCTGTCATTGAATCACCTACCGACACAAATGTTCTTCAGGAAGGGCTGACACAGACAAACATCTGGTGTCAGAGCCAGGGATTAAAACTAAATGTCATAAAGTGCATAATAGTGTCCTTCAGGAAGTCATCTATCCCTGCTAACTATCATTTTGGCAACATTCCACTAAAAGTTGACCCAGCAGTCAGGGCCTGGGGACAAACATGGACAGTAATCTAGCCTTTGGCCATCATGTGCCTATGGTAGTGAGGAAATCATTCTATGCTGTACAACTTATAAACAAAGATATGTCATCTAGGTCCAAGAAAGTCATATTCAACATTCTTCAGACCTATCATTGAGTACAATGCCCCCTTTTGTATGTACCTAACCGGGCATCTCCAACAATTGGAACGTTCACATAGATTCCTCACTAAAAGAATACAGGGTGTAAGTAACATGTCCTATGCAGACTGCCTCAAGGCCCTATACCTATATTCTGTCTCCTACAGGCTGTTGAGGGGATATCTATGCCTGGTATACAAGGCATTCTCAGACTTCACTTGGATGGACTTCCTGCATATCTCCAAAACAAATAACACCAGAACTACTCATTTTAAAAACTTAAACCTTGCCTGTGGTATAAATAGGACATGCTGGAGAGACGAGTATTTATCCCATAGACTGTCCCTTCTCTGGAACAGGGTCCCCATCCAAGAGAAGCACAGTTACTCCCTAACACAATTCAAGTGTAACTTGGACAATTGAATGAGGAATAGGAAATTCATCCATAGTTTGGCTCCTATGTCTCTAATAGACACAGACAACCTATAAATTCTTCATCGCCCAGGACCCTGCTTGTAAATGTTTTATCTCCCAAGCCCCCACTTACACTTATAGAGGATACCAGACCTATGCTTAAAATGTTCCTTGTTGTCTTTAGCTTAGTAAACATCTATGAACCTATGAAGCTATAAAAACATATGCCCCCGGATTCACGAATCCTCCGTGTAAGACTAAATAAGTCTTACTCGGAAACTGCAGTTGAACGGTACTCCAAGTCTAACACGGACCATGCAGGAAGGCAGGGGGCATGTCTGACTGCTGAGCAGTCCAAAGGTACACGTCCCTGCAAGTGTCTGAATTGTGAAATGTCAACACACATGAGTGAGTCCGCTCAAATGTCTACATACCCAACACTACACTCCCTCACATTGTAAACCCCCAGTAGAGTTATAAAATGTAAAACTTTTAATTTATTTGTTATAATTCCTGATATAGCTGACCATATTTGCATGTGGTTGCGCGGGTGTGCCCATTGCTTAGCTGCAGTTAGCAATTTCGACATTGAAGAGCATAATAAGAAATGTTTATGCAAATTAATCCAAATAGCAATAGCGTAGTGTTAGAGCCTTCGCACAAAGAGGAGGCATTCCCGGTTCGAGTTCCACCACTCCCCTTTCTATTTTATGTTTTAAATTAGTATATGAAATAATTCTTGACATATATGAATACAATTTTACTAAAAATCATTGAAATGGCCTATGTATCAGTGAACAAAATGTATATATAGAAATGTAAGAAGGATCTTGACATATAAATGCCCGTAGCTAAGCAGCACTTTACCCAGCGCAATATAGTTGCCCGTAGTTAAGCAGCGCTTTACCCAGCGCAATATAGTTGCCCATAGTTAAGCAGCACTTTACCCAGCGCAATATAGTTGCCCATAGCTAAACAGCGCTTTAACCAGTGCAATAGGTTTGCGTGGAGCTGTGCACTGCGCTAACCAGTGCACCGTAGGGCAATGTGGAGCAACATAGAGCAAAGTTGCCTAAACACAGCCACACCCCCTAGCCTGTCTGGACAGTAGTAAAATAAAAAGCAATGATAAGTTTCGAACCCTGGACACTGTGCACCATAATCAAAGTACTGAACCACTAAGCCATGACAGCTTAGGATAAACATCCACTGTTAACATACATATACTTATAAATGGTAGATTAACCATTGCTAAGCAGGTCTGCAGTCAGCCGAGAATTTTCAAAAACAGCCAATCACAAAAAAGTGCGGGAAATGTGGCATATTTAAGCTCCATAGGTGGGAATACTCACCATAACTGATTGTAGCTCCCATCTGCAGTTAGAATGTCTGGTGCTGGAGAGGGTACTCGCTTTTGAGTCAACGCTGGGGCATCGAGGAGTCAAAATACATGGTTTGGTTCCTTGTCCACCGTCATGAGTCTAGACTCCTGCAGGGCCAGTTCCAAGGGACGGAGTATAAAGCAGAGGCTTGGAACCGGTTAGCTCATGATCTCACCAGTGGCACAGGCTTCCCTCAGACTGGTGAGCAGGTCTGTCACCACCATGCAGACCTGAAGAGATGGAAGCAGGACCTACTGAACCAATGGATACAGGAGGTCTGTCACATGCAAGATGCCCCACTACTGAGTAGGTAGCCATGGAATGCAGTATGTAAGACATGCTAATATAGTCTATATAATGGATAGGTATGTCTCAATATTCCTTCATTTACTTCACAGCTGCAGGTGGCCATGCTGTGAATCTGCAAGCCTATGCAGATAGGCTGCTAAGGCTGCACCACCAGGCAGGTTAGTAATTATTCTGCATGTATTGTTATATAAAATGTGTGAGAGAGCCTGAAAAAAGTGTTATAGCCCAACAATACAGCCATAAAATGCCCTGAATAATTTCCCTGCATGTACTGTTATATAAAATAAGTCAGAGAGCCAGAAAAAGAGTGTAGTAACCCATTAATAAAGGTAAAATAAGTCTGGAATAATATCTCTGCATGTAATGTCATATAAAATAAGTGAGCGAGCCTGAAAAAGAGTGTTGTAACCTATTACTAAAGGTATAATATGTCTTGAATAAGTCTTCTGTATTCACTGTAATATCAAATAAAGGAGAGAGCCTGTAGAAAAGTGTGTAATGTAATTAATAAAGGTATAATACTTGGAGTGTGTCTGTGTCGCTTACTTTGAAATGTCGTTGTACCCTTGCATTATATAAATAGTACCGTTGTATTAAGTGCTGTCAACCCACAGTTGGGCAGTCCCATATAAAGTGGATGAAGGAAGTGCCAGTAGCTGTGAAGCATATATACAGTCCTCAACAGTCGGTTAATGGCTGGCATGCATAGGTAAATCTGGCACATGAGTAGCTTGTCAATGTGTTCCCCAGAAATGTGAGTGTGCTACAGGAAATGTAGGGTTCTGTAGAAATAAAACTGAAAATGTCACATGAACACTTCCAGATATGTAGATACATAAATATAAATAAAATATATAACTATGTAGCAGTAACATCTGCATATTGGACAGTTAGTATGTCAGATATAGGTCAGGTATATAATGAACAAGCCAAACCCATTACACAACCTAATGCATGTTGCCTAGTGTAATAATACATGTAGGGGATATACACCTGCAGTCAATAGGAATGTAGTGTAGACTAAAAGTACTTATAAGATGTTAATGGAGGTTTCTTTTTACATCCTACTGTATTTGCATAAACAATGCAATTCCACACCTCAATGGGTATGTCTAATCTCAAAACATTTGTTGGGACATATGTCCTATTGTTCTATAAATATCTGCATTTACTTTGATGCATGTGCCCTGTTCAAACACCACAATCTTGGTGGCCTGTTGCCACCAGTCATCCCTGCATGCTGTTGTAATGTCCACTGTTGTTCAATATATGCATGTGTTATGCTTGCTGCTCAACTGTTGGAACCCTGGTGTGTTGGGTTAATGGAAATATTACTGCATGCTGTTACAACTAATTTGGAATGCTGTTGTCTATGTTGTAATTAAACACACCTAATCACAGAACATATGGGAAGGCCGGACCCAGCGGACCCACCTGTCCCTCCTCAGCTGGAGATTGCACCTGGCACCAGCAGGTCCAGTGCCCAGCCCTGGCTACCCTCCTCTGTTGGTCCTGTGCCACCTTTGGGTGGAACCACTGCAGGGGATGGGGCTCGCCCCCCCTGCAAGCGTGGGTGGAGAAGGGCCACCTGTCACCCTCCAAAGGGTCCGGGTTGTGGTGCGTAGGGAGATCCAGCATTTAGTCGCTGATCCTCTACGCCAGCTGGAGGTGAGAGTGGCATGACTCACAGGTGAGCCTGCCCCTCCCATGCAACCCCCAGCACAGCCACCCTCGGGGTTGTGAAGGTGCAGTGGTGACTGCCCATGGGTGGGGATCTCAGTTCCACTGTTACCATCTGTGGGCTCATGGGCTTGCGATTTCCAAACATCCATCCCCATCAATTGTGTTCACCCACCCCATGTGTCATACTCCGCCCCTGTATGCGTCTTGTTTGTATTGTCTGTTTACGTCCCCAACCTACTTCCCCAAATATACCTACTTCCTCTACCTCACATTCCACTCTCACCTGAAAAAAAAAAAAAAAAAGAGCAATCTGTTCCCACAAAAAAAATTACGCCCCATACATAGCTGCCCATTTCGCACACATGTCTGCTGGACATGTAAACTGATAATTATAATTGGCAGTACAACATATTTTGTTGTCCTCACCCCTCTCTCAGGGGTGGAAGGTTTCAAATTTCACTCCAAATATGTAACATATGCACAGCTGTTTCTGGAAAAGAAATGGGCAGCTATGGACCTTCCCTACACCCGTCCTGCACATCCCGAGCTGGTTTCCCTACTGACTTTCCCTCTTTGTGCCCCCATTTTCACCACTTTCCTATCTGCCCATTTTCTTTTCTTTCAAAGAAATTAGCGTGGGGGTTAGCGGGAGTCAGCACTTTTAAGTAGTAGTTAGCAGGTTTGCGCTAGTGTGCGCATGTGTGTGCTTAGCTAAGCATCGCTAAGCGTCGCACAAACTCGCACAGACCCACTTACAACTGCTTAAAAGTGCCTTAATCACTCTGTATGTCAGGACCCTTGTTCTGCTCAGCAGCAAAATAAAACACCTCTGTCAGTCTCAAACCCCAGACCTTGGACAGACTTGACTGTATGAAGTACCACTAAGTCACAGCAGATATACAATAACTTGGTGCTGAAATAAATATATCATGCAATACAATGAGTGAATGTAAAGGAAAAATAGGAAGGCCATAACACAAAGCTTGTTCTGTGGATCTTTGCCAGCAATTGTTGTGGAATTGCATTACATGACTGTGATAAGAGAAGCAGCCATTCTAGCAGCAAATAATGTTATAGAGGCACTTTACAACCCACACACAGTATCGTAGCAGGACAAACACTGGCATATCTGATTAGGGCAGAGGCCATACTTCCTAACTGTGACTACTTTTCAGGGATGTCCCTGGTTGTGAAACATATTTTATCTGTGTCCCTCTGAATCCCTCTGAAAAGTACTGACGTTAGTCAGAGAGGTGGTGTATTACACAATGAATAATGACAATAATAACAGTAGTCACCGCTTGTGCTTCATAAAAGGAGTACTAATCCATATGCACTGCTTCACTCAAGTCTACACTTACTGTCTCTATTATTTGGAAGGTGTACCTCACTTTTAACTACCTATCTCTCACTCCAAGCAAATATGTATCTGAGTGTTTCATAGGCCTGGCAGAGGCACAAACACACAGGCATATCAGCTTATTTGCTGTTACACACTCTGCAAATAGCTTTGGGAGGACTTCCACAAGCATACCCTTATGTAGGAGTACAACACAGAAATACCAAAGGATGTAGCCATGTACTGGTAGCAACTGACTGTAACAATGCCATTGTACCAGTGCTGAAAACACCTGTGGATTGCAGAGACAAAGAATAACAGGCTAACATCTGGCTACCATCTGGATATGTTCACAGTTGGGAACTATGCAGACAGACCACCTGCCTTGATAAATTAACAGGTACACACCGATCCTTTAAGTCCAATAAGATAACACTCACACAATAAGACGTAATGCTCTCTGTATGTCTGCACCCCCCCCCCAAATTTTAAATCTACGTGTGTGTTTAGGGTCTACCAAGGATGTAGGTAGGCATACTCAGTAGTGGAATTGTCCAGATTACCTGAGAATCCTGTGCTAATGTCAACAAAAAAAAAAAAAATACACAAACCCTGCAGAAGTGAGTACATCAATATGCACAGTTCACAAACAGTTCATATGCCAAAAGAATACTTCTCAATAACTACATTTGTATGGCAGTTAATTGCATAAGTAGAAAAGAAACTATATACTCACATATATCTTGTGTAAGCATTTGTAGGGGTGAGTTAAACTCTACACTGATAACTCTGTACTGGAAGCGGCAACAGTCAGGTCTGAGTACAACATATACATCACTGTCTACACCTCTAGCTTCAGATGTAAGAAGTACACCAACCTTTTGACTTAAACAACAGTGTCCACAGCAAACAAGCATGGGCCCCACTCTGGAAATCAGAAAGGGCTACGCCTACAAAACTTAGCAATTTATAGCACTGGGTTGCTATGACAGTGAGTACTGCAATTACCACACAGCAGGATGTATGCATTTACCAAATGCTGGGCACCAATTGGTGCAGAGGGCATCACATGCACATGTGCAGATACCTATAAAAGCAGACTGTACCTGCTATCCCCACATGCAGTCATTAAATTGCACGTGTTAAAGCATCAGTGAACCTGGGGAGGAGTAAAAAAGAATTATTACTTAATAACACAAAAGTTTAATTAAGTAAAAAGAGTTGACTGAATTACTAATCAAATATATTCATTAAGTAAAAAAAAAATAATTAATAACCAAAAGAAATTAAGTAAAAGCAATCTTTACTTAAGTAATACCAAAAAAAAAAAATTGTCAAAACATACACAGACGGACCTGAAAGTGACAAACAGGTATGTAACAGATATGTGGTTACTGGTGAGTAGTAGATGTTTATGAAGAGTACTGTAAATACTTTGAAACATGCATATGTGGCAGCAGTAGGTATGTATGCACAGATGCCATGCATGACTACTGCCATGGACAAATTAGTGTGTAGCTGTGTGCAGTGGGACATAACTGTGACATATGTAGCTCAGCATTAAATGTCAAACATCTGATCATGTCATCTATGTTCTGTACAGTACTGTGTATAATGGCTGTTTGGGGGAGTAGTGCAAACAGCTATATAAACCTGGATGTGACAGAGTAACACATGCATGATAGTCATATAATGTGTAGCTTAGCATTGGCAACTGCTGTACCAGGCTAGTATAGTAATGTAGCATTAGCAGCTATAAATACTCCCTGTAATATTACTGTTATGCACACATGTGACAACTGTTCATGTGTAGCAAGGCCCAACAGGTCATCTGTGAGGTCTACGGACTTGCAACAGTGTGGACCTTGTGTGTGTATGGCACACACATATGGAAAGATATTTATGTGTCAGATATCTTAGCATCTTAACATGTGCATAGAACAAGGGACATACTGCAACTGTTTGTGAAGGGTGGACATATATATGTTGGTGAAGGTTGTTATATGCATATTTTCATGTAGGTTGTAGTGTGTGGCAAACAAGACAGCATACAGTGCTGGTATATGACATGTGGTGTGGTATGATTTGTTAAGTTTTTAGTCTTCCAGACAGGGAGTCCTGCTAAAGATACATGGGCTGAGAATACCTTCAATGCATTCTGCACAAGACTGTGTAAAATTATTACATAACTGTACCTCTCAACCTTTGCATTGATATTCCCACCATGAAAGGTGGACTGTATAAATCTATATGTACACCAATGGATGTTTATATCTCAATGTTGTAACTGTATTGACATCCTTTTGTTGTGGTAGTCTACTCAACACCAAAAGTGTGATAAGAGACCACGGGACACATGTGGATGGTAGTGTCCCTTTTGATAATCACAGTGCCACACTAGTCATGTAAACTGTGTACAGTCCACATGTCATCAGAAAAGATGTGTCATCCATGGAATAAGAGGTCAGTGTTCCACTGTACACATCAGTCATAAAACCCATCATAGAGTACAATGGCCCTTTTGGTATGTACCTCAGAAGACATCTACAGCAACTGTAGATGCCAGGCACAAACCTCACAAAGAATATTACCAGACTCAAACAGATGCCCTATGCAGACTGTCTTACAAAACCACAGCTACACTGTGTCGCATACCACCTACCCAGAGCCAACCTCTGCCTAACATACAAAGCTATGCCAAACACACAGGTGTTGGACATGCTCCATGTAAACAGATCAAAATCCCTACAAGCTACACACTGTACTGCTCTAAACCTTGTAACATCAAAAAGCAGAACATTCTGGAGTGGTACATTCTCATCTTAGACACATACCATACTCTGGAACTAACTACCTATCAATAGCAAAGAAAGGTCCTCATTAGCAGTTGTCATGAATAATCATGATGACTGGATATGAGATAGGAAATACAACCTGGGAATCACCTCTGTGGCTCTGCATGACAGGGGCATATGAACTTAAATTACATGGGTGTTGAAGGGCAAGGTACCATATGGCTAGGCTTCTATAGGCCCTACAGCTAATAGCCTATGAGCTACCTAGGACCCGATACACACATGCATGCACATGTTGCATTAATTGCTATGTGAGGTTGACTGAGTGTGATGGTGAATGTGTAGGTGAATGTGTCAACTTTGTGTATATGTGTGATAGCCTAGTGGGAAACTATTTATATCATGGTATGTAGTGTTCTAGCTCTGATCCCCGCAAAATATATGTATGCTATTGCTATGCAGGAAAAGCAGTATGGCATACGGTGTGACGTAGTCCCATGGTGTTGACTGGAGTGTGCCATTGTAGGCTAAAGCAGTACATGTATGCTTATTGATTGTTAACACTAGTGAATACAAATCCCGTATGAACTGTAGTACTACCTGAAGCTGTAGGCCTAAACAGCACAGTATGGTGTATATCCACATTGCTTGGAAACACTGTTTTGTTTTTTACCTGTAGTCCTCACACATTACATACCTCAGGCATAAGGTTTTGTAAGTGCTGACACACAGTACTGTATGGTACAAGGGTAAAGCTCATCTGGGTTGCCATACCTTTGTGTCTTGTAGGTATGTCTGATGTGTGTGTGGGTATGCCTGTAACATGGCCTCGGTCGTATGTGTGTTACAGGATATAAGTGCATATCTAGCAACATGTATAGTGTAGTACAGCAGTATGCCACCTATATTGATGAATGTGCACATATGTTGCTTAGGGGTTTGCTATCAACAAGTAGTGTGGTGTACTGGTAGTACTGTAACTGTACTTTACAATCATTTCAATGGATGACATATTTCTGTATGCATTAGCTTCATATATACCTCCTCTGGCTAGGTGGTGCATTGTGTAATATACAGTGTGCCATGTGCTGTTGTATAGTCTTACATACTGGTTTCACTTTGTTGCTGTGCAGAACATGGTTTAATATATAGAACATGCCAGGCACTGTCAGGCAGTTGTGGGCTGAGCACTGATGTGTGGTATTAAAAGTGTGTATCTACTGACAGCCAATAGGTTGCTATATATGGCATTTCATTGATATCTGTACTTTAGAATGTTAAGTGTGCCACATGACTTGCTCACAATAATTGTTTTATTGTCTTCCAGGGACATGTCTCACCATCGCAACCCTGCGTATTCCCCTGAAGAGGAGGAAATCATTATATCCACCCTAGTACAACATCACACCCTGCTGTTCTCCAGAACCAGCCAGGACCAGCATGAGTGCACTGCACTGTGGCAAGATGTTGTCTGTCGGGTTTATGACGTAGGCATGCATAACCGGACTTATGTGCAGGTACGCCATCACTGCAGTGATTTAATTAGACATGTCCGGCAGCATGCCTCCGATGTCCGCAGACAACAGCTTGCCACAGGTGGTGGTGCAGCATTACATCCACCCCTTACCAGTGTAGAAGAGCTGCTCCTCAGCGTGGTGGCTCCTGGACAACCACTACAACAGACATGTGTCATCATGGAGGCTGGAGTCACCCAGCAAGTTGACTCGGAGCATGCAGGTAACATGGCATATCTGTAGACTACTGTTAGCTCGATTGTTAGAACATGCATATGTCAGATGTGTACTGTGTATTTGGAAGATGTGGTGCCTGGTGTTGTGCAATACTGATAATTTGGAAGATAATCTGTATGCCTGTGAATGTTAACCATTGTACTACTGTAAAATTGCAAACTCACAGCAGCAATGCCATAGTTGTTGACACTGACAAACTGTCTCATATCCTTGTAGGTCCCTCTGGTGTAACAGCAAGACAGCAGACCCATGCTGGTGAGTGTTCTACATTTAATATGGCAAATAACATGTGCATGTCATAGGTGAGTTGTAGGCCATATACACATGTAAAACACGTACACATAATGCATGCTCTGCATGTTTTCTGTGGGACTATGCACATCCCAGTAACATGAGTAGCTGCCTCAAACACATGCTATACACAGAGCATCCCAAACAATTGTGTTACACTGTAGTGGACATTGTATAGGCAGAGTCAATATACATGCGCACAACATACACCACCTTGTCATATGCAGTATGTGTTAATATGATACACATGGCGTATTTAGACACCTGCTGTAAGGTCAGACTCCAGTATCCCAAATGTCATCCACACAGCACACATACTATACCTGAGGGGTAGAGGCCTATCATGGGGTGTTGCAAAACTCTTCAACAAACAACACATTCATGTTAGGCAATGCTCCCTATTGAACACCTTACATACCCATGTAACAACTGCTTGTGAAATGGTTAATGTAGCCACAGTGCTGCAGTTCAGGTACAGCAAGATAATTGACATTGTGGAACACATTAGTGGCCTTGAGTGACCACATGATGCTGGCTGATGATGGCTCATGGTACTACACTACATCCAGTTACAGTAACTACAGTACTACACATAGCATTCATTGCTATACACCTGACAGTTGTGTGCATCCAGCCATGGTATGTATACCTGTGAGTGATGGTGCACAAGACATTGAAAAGCATTTAATACTTGCACAGCAATGTTGTGTCCATGTGCACATTGTGTTCCAGGGTGAGGCCAATCATTGAACAACACACATGCATCAAAGACATGTATACTGTTATTAACAAGGACTCTCTACACTCACACTGCATGCTGTTGAGCAACACACATCTTGCATGCTGACATGTGTGATAGGACTCTTTGGCTTGTGATACTGTACTCCACCATCAACCACTAATGAGTATGTTCTGGATTGCTGTTGGTGTGTGTGTGTGTGTGTGTGTGTGTGTGTGTGTGTGTGTGTGAGTAGTGTATTTGTGTTCATGTGTTCATGTGCTCATGTGTGCATGTGTTAATGTGTTAATGTGTTCATGTGTGCATGTGTGCATGTGTTCATGTGTGCATGTGTTCATGTGTGCATGTATTCATGTGTGCACGTGTGCATGTGTTCATGTGTTCATGTGTTCATGTGTGCATGTGTGCATGTGTGCATGTGTGCTAACATCATGTACAGATTGTAAAGTGTGTTTCCTGTCTTCCTCTCACAGGTGCTGAGGTTGTGTTGGTTGAGTGCAGCAGGAAACCTGAAGACACTGCCACAAATAGTGGAAATGATGATAAATGTGTTGTGGCACAGGCAGGTTTGACAGGGTCTGTCATTGGTCCGCCAATCGACAGTACACAGCTTTCCACACCATCTATGCACACATTCATACTGCCAATACATCCCTCATCACCAATGGCCTTAGCTGAGGGACAGCATACAGTAGGCATTGACCAGGATAGTGTGGTATCTATGGCACATGCATTCCCTCAAAGCAGCCATACCCAGATTCCTGGAATGGTACCACATAGGCGGATGTCCAGGGATTCTCGTGGGAGCACTGCTGGTCATAATGCCCCTGGCAGACGTGCCCCCACAGCTATTACAACCTCATGTATGTTCTGGGCTGTAATGCAGGCACAGGCACGTATGGAATGGTACAGCAGACAGGGACTGTGGGCGCAGAGGGCCCATAACACCGCTATCAATGACAGTATCCGTGACCTTGCCGGTGCCGTCCGTCATTACACCGAGGTCATTGATAGACGTTGGGGGGAGACATTAGATGTCCTCCGCAATGTCATGTCCATGTGCCAGGACAGTGCAGGATGGTTGAGACGTCGATGTGGAGTATGCCAGCAACATCATCGGCTGGCAGTCGTCACGGACGACACACAAATCACAACCACTCCCATAGTGGCAGTACCAGCCCCAGCAATGTTGGGGCCGGGCTGTCAATAGACCATCATAGAAGACCACGTGCACGTGGCTCTGGCCAGTCCCAGCAGGGACATGGGTCCAGTCGACATCCCTCTGCCTCTGATGATAGTACCCAGTCTGGCTTAGTACCCAATACTGTCCGTTGCACCCCTGCCAGGCACAGGTACTGTGTCCTTGGCCAGAGACGGTGATCTGTACAGCCTGGCAGGTACAGTCTGTGGCTGTCCCACAACCTCCCGTATATGGCAGCCACATGGTGGAACTATGTGTATGCAGACACACATACATAAACCAAACACCTAGGGCTAACACATACACACACACATTACATCAACATTGACCCATGCTGTACTGCTGTCCCTCACACACACACACATACATGTCAATTGGATGGGTCAATGTCGGGCTCTGGCAAACCAACAACACACCCTGTGCATATGATGAAACTGTGCCACCTCCTGTCATCTGTAACATTGATGCAGGAACAGGCTAACATGGTGCTGATGCACAGGGTGACTTTATAGCAGTGTAGCAATGTTAGCATGTTGTCAACAGTACAGTGTAATGATATCCTTGTAGGTATATCTGAGCAGGCATGATGCATTAAAGCTATGATTATCAATGTAGTATTGTTTACAACAGTGTTATTTCCAAAAATGTATTGTCCGCCCATGTGCCACTTGGCTGATGTGTGTAGTTTTGGCAGCATGTGTTGGTGAGTGTACAGCATGTGTGTGATGTGTGCCGTATAGATTTGCAGGTGTACATTTGTGAACATGGTGGATTTGCACTGTCTGCATGTACGTGCATAATGGACACATGGGAAGGGTGACATGCCCTGCATTACACAGTGTCAACACTTCATAGTTTCTATTGGTGGCCAGTATGCATTTTAATACACATATGTTTTAATTTGGGTACACATGTGTGTATGACATGGTTTGACACTATGCTGTGGGTGATACTGTTACTATCTGTCATTGGTTTGCCTTCTGGTAGTATACACAACCTCAACAGCCTGAATATAACCAATCGTTAGATGATGTCTTGACAACTGACACACAGATGTAGGAACCTCAGTAGCATTTGGATCCTTCCAGTACTATACTATATCAGTAACCAGTGGTATTGACCGCCACCCATTCTTGGGACCACTCCTGTTTGGCATATAGCCCCCTTAGGTACAAGCAAACACACTAGGGATATGTCCGTCCACATCTGGAAATGCATACAGTGGCCTACAATGCATTCTCTGGATGAGACACTTATCCTCCACAAGGGTATCATACAGACAGATACCTGTTGTCCAACCCATGCTGTAAAGCTATAAGCCAACTATAGCATAGTCATCCACATTTACTAAACATAGTATCCTGACAGTACCACATAGGTAGTAGCCCCCAACATGTAGAACAGGTATCGATGTGTACATACAGCCAAGTGTTATGTCATCTGTCCTTTGGTATTCACATTTCCATAGGTATTCTGAAGTCCCTCGGTGTATCACATAAGCAATAAGGGGTCTGTATGCATATCCACCAAGTTGTTGTACACCTATAATTAATGTCCATTATTGACAGACTTTGTTGTGTTTGACCATGCCTGAAATATACCCCAGGCATGAACCCTCACTCACACTATTCTATAGAAACTGTCATGGGTGTGTGTGACACAGATGACCTAGGCCACAGATCACTACAGTTGCTGGCCTTGTCACAAACATACATATGTGACCGAAGGTCTGAGAAGCAGCAGCACAATCTGTCAAAGGTAACAGATGTATACATGTAGAAAGTAGGCTTCACACCTATGAACTAATTGAGGTCACATGTACATGTATGTATTTGCCACACAGATACCTGAAGTGTGCAATGCACATACTGTTGTTATACTGATATGTCATACAGTAGTAAAAGCTAAACCCACAACACATTAACCAACAGTATCACACACACACACTCTGCAATTGCAGGATTCAAACCCCTACCTAGCTATGTTATAATACTAGAGAGATATGCATTAACACGACACGCTATATGCTTTACCGGGTGTTTTTATTTCCACTGCTATATTTGTAGGATGCTGACATCATAAGACTTGCCAAAGAGGAATATACCACTTTTAAGGTGTTTTCCTAATCTCAAAAAAGGGCACTCCTCTCAAAGGTAATCACACAGAAACATACACACACCCCAAACACAATCAGCCATTGCAGGATTCAAACCCCTATCTCACTATTTTATGATATTAGAGAGATATGCATTAACACAACACGCTATATGCTTTATTGGGAGTTTTCATTTCCAATGCTATATTTGTAGGATGTAAATATTGGAAGAGCGTTGCACCACAGATATTAGTATTACATCTGAGTATTCAAAACTTGCTAAACAACCAAAATGGCAGAAAGACAGCTTCAAAACAACAGCTTCAGTAACAGGCTTTTACCATGTTGAGTCCACAATATATGAAATATAGAGCTTTGCTGTTGTAAAAGTCAAGTATTGTTGTAATTCCACAGCTTTAAAACATGTGGATGTCATAAAAACAGAAAAAAACAAACATAAAAGTGAAGAACCCTTCTGATGTAAACAATGGACAAGCGCTTTCAGCTTTTTCAAGCCTTCTTCAGATCCAAGTAGGTAAGCTGAGTTCAGTGTTTAAAAGTTGGTATCATCCAATGAAACACCTCAGTGAATGATGAATGTTAATCAATCAAGTTAGTCCATTGGTACACACCTCCATAGCTTGAAGTTAAAACTCTTTATTTAAAACTCTTTGTTTAAAACAACATGACAGTTTGACGTTTCTAAGACAGACTCAGACATATTTTCAGAAGGAATATTAGTAAAATATTTTCAGTAGGTTCTGGTTAGAAGAACAAGCTCTGCATAAAAGCCTAAATTTTGAGAGAAAAAGGTGAAAAATTAAAAAAAAAAAAAAAATGAAGGTGGTCATTTAGGGCACTTCTTTTTATTTCATTTCAACAGTTTCTTTGGGACATCAGAGCCTAAGTCAGTATACCTAAGGTTTCTGTCAATAAAAACAGGTCATAAGTGAGCATAGCTCATTGCTCGTCTATTTTTAAGTAAAGGTTATAAGGGAACACAGCCATTAAGGCCAGGGGGGTTATCTGCCCTCAGCCGCATTATCCATTTGGCTTCCTCTCTGTCAGTCAGATTGGTCAGGTCTCCTTCTCTGGAAGTAAAATGCATCTTTGAAATGACCATGAAAACAAAGCTATGTCCCTCATGCTCACGTAAATGAAGACAAAGAAAGTTTGTTTCCTTTCTGTTACTTATATCAGATTGATGTTTGATAATTCTTTCCTTTAGCTTCATATTAGTTTTTCCAACATAAAATGCTGTGCAGGAAGTGCAGGTAGCTATGTAAACAATATTGCTGGTTAGGCAATTAGCTAATCCATGAAAAACAAATGTCTGTTTAGTAACCGGATGCTTAAATGTGCTGCTACAATTGATTACATTGCAGACCTTGCAGAAGCCACATTTCTTTGTTCCTGTTGAATTATTATGTATGTAGTTGTTACATATCCCATCATTTGAGCATAAAATCCTTTTGAGATTCTTTTTATTTTTGAAAAGGAAACTTGGGTTATCTCCAACAATCTCTTTTAACTTTTTATCTGAAGTAAGAATCGGCCAGAACTTTTTGATCACCTGGCATACATTATCATGGTCCATAGTGTAAGTCAAATTGACCCTTAAGTTAGATGTTCTTTTAGGTATAGCTAGGGATGGTGTACTTTCACCTTCTCTGACCTTAGAGGAATAAAAAGGTTTGCCTTTTCCTTTACATATGTCATTAATTCTGGTCTTGTTTAGTTTTAAACTTCTCTTTCCATATCCTCGTTGGCTGAAATTATTATTAAGCCTCTCTTCTTCCAGGAGAAAGGTTGCCTCTTCTGTACATAGCTTTGAAATCCTTGCAATTTGATTTTCAACAATGTTAGAGAAAATATGCCTGGGATGCATACTGGAAAAATGGAGCATGTGGTTTCGCCACATGTCTTTCCTATAGAGGTAAGTGTCTATTCCCTTCCCTGGATCAAGAGATAATCTCACATCCAGAAAGTCAATCAGCTCTCTAGATGTTTTTACATCAAATTTCAGGAAAGTAGTGGTCTGTGACAGGAAGTTAACAAAGCTTCTTAAATCTTCTTCTTTGCCCTTCCATACAATAAAGGTGTCATGCACAAACCGATTGTACAGAATTATCTGGTCATTCCAAATGTTATTAGCATCCTTGGACCAAGCTCTCTCCCAGTTGGCTAAAACCAAGTTTGCATAACTATTGGCACAGGGCATGCCCATGGCAACCCCCCATCTCTGCCAATAGTAGCTGTTGTCATAGGTAAACACATTGTACTCCAACACGATTTCCAAAAGATCACATATCAAACGTGATTCTACCTTCTCTTCAGTTAGAAATTCTCTTACTGCTTCAATGCCATAATTATTTGGTATGGAAGAAAATAAGCTATTCATGTCTAGGGTTACCAATAGCAGACTCCCAAGATCATCACAATGTTCTAGAGCTATATACAGATGTTGTAGAAACTCAGCTGTATCTTTAATCACAGTGGAGGCCATAGGTAGCATCTTTTTTAGTTCTTGTTCAATAAACATAGAAATAGATTCTGTCAACCATCCTCTACCAGCCACAATTGGTCTTAAAGGTGGGCGTTTAAGATCTTTATGAATTTTTGGTAATCTACTGATATTTGGTAAGGTGGGGTGCTCACTGATGAAGAGATCATGCAAATACTCATTAATCTCTCTTTGCAATAGCATGTCATAAAGAGCCTGTTGGATCTTCCGTTTCATAATATTTAGTTCATTCTTACTAATCAAGGAATAAGTCTTTTGATCACTTAATAATTCTTTCATCCATTGGACATACATCATTGCATCCATTACCACTATGGCTCCTCCTTTCTCAGCAGGTTTAACCATAATATCATTCCTCTCTTTAAGCTCTTCAAGTGCCTGATTTTCTTCTTTGGTTAGATTGAAAAACTGTTTCCCTTTTTGAGACATTCTTGTTCTCATTAACTCCTCTTCACAGGCATGAATAAAAGAATCCATGGCTGGTTGTTTTTTGTTCTGCTGCGCATTCTTTAGCAGAATTCACTTCTTTTTCTGGATTTGATATTTGTAGGATGCTGACATCATCAGACTTGCCAAAGAGGAATATACCACTTTTAAGGTGTTTACCTAGTCTCGAAAAAGGGCAATCCTCTCAAAGGAAATCACACAGAAGCATACACCCCCCACACATGCACATGTCAACAATTGCAGGATTCAAACCCCTACTTAACTATGTTATGATACTGGAGAGATACACATTAACATGATGCACTATATGCTTTACTTGGAGTTTTCATTTCAAATGCTATATTTGTAGGATGCTGACATCATCAGACTTGCCAGAGAAGAATGTAACACTTTTAAGGTATTTTCCTAGTCTCCAAAAAGGACAATACTCTCAAAGGAAATCACACAGACACATTTCCCCACCACACACAAACTCAGTAATTGCGGGATTCAAACCCCTACCTAACTATGTTATGATACTGGAGAGATACACATTAACACAACACGCTATATGCTTTACTGGGAGTTTCATTTCTACTGCTATATTTGTAGGATGCTGGCATCATCAGACTAGACATGATAATGTGTGTGCACTTAGTTTTATGCAATCCCAGGACTGAGCCATGGGGGACAGCAGGTGTTACCAGCTTGAACAGGACTCCACAATTCTTACCTTGTGTGATCTATCTGTGGCCCAGTTGCCAATCCATCCAATGACAATACATATTTATGCACAGATTGTTGATTTTATGGATAGGACATGCACCTGAGATGTTGGAAAAGGGCTATTCAAAGTGTATGTGGGACGTGTGTAGCTCATTTCATTGATGTATGTCCTGGGTGGCTGCCTTGCAAACAGTCTAGCAGGTTTGGGAACCATGATCTGCCCATGACCAAACCAAAGTTGGTAGGGTTGCGTGTTTATAGGCTTCCAATAGCTCTGTTTCTGACTTCAATCATGATGGACTCCATGGCCTTGCAGATCAGACTTCTTAGGCTTATAAGACTATAGTTCACATGGTCTGTTGTGCACCAACACTTGTGTATTGTGCCATATGTTGCTGTAACCCATTCAACAGTTTCATATCCTGTAGAGACGGTGAGGCTCAACAGACTGTTCAGGTGCAGGGTCTGTTTGTTCTGCAGTTCACTTATGACACATAGAGGGACACAATGTAATCCGATTGATGCCATGTTGTCAGCTTTGGAAGGAGCTGTTTACCCATTCGACATGTGATATCTCCTGGTATGATGATAGGGCCTTTTGTCAGTGGGAGGTGGGTATGTATGTATGGGCCTGTCTGACAGGATGTTGGCATCGTCAGTCATTTACAGTTGGCCCTGACTCAGGACATATATGAGTGTACATTTCTATTTATGACATAGCTGAAGGAAGTGTCATGGTTCTGTATGGACTCCTTCGCAGATAATCTTTCCATAACCTGGATTGGATAGTGTTTGGAGTGCACATTGTTTATTGATGATACTGATTTTGGGTTTTTTATTTTCTTTGCTTTTCCACTTTCTATGAACAACTTAAGTATCTGTAGTACATATTTGATTATGACAGGGTTCCAATATATTATATATGTGTCTGTTGTCATATCACTGTGTGCACAAGTCAGGACTGGTGAATTGTGAGAGGTTCCTGGGTTAACACATGCAACTGGCAGATATGTGTGGCCCACTGCTGTACTCAGACATGGCCTAAGTGTGTGAGCATGACCTTTCAGTATGTTGCTGTGTGAAGTCCACTACATTTGATGACATGTGTGAACACGCCCAATATTAACATTTATACTATATGTGTGTTGTAAATCAAGTTGTAGTTTTACTGCAGGCCTCACCTTTGTGTTATAACTCTACAGGGATTATGCTGTGCCTGCAGGGTTTCCATGAGACACTTTGCATAGACTTATCAACATTTCTTCATACAAGCTGACTAATGAAATACTGTCATGGTTAGTGGTTTAGTACTGTGACTATAGTGCACAGTATCCTGGATTCGAGGACTGTCACTGCTTCATGTTTTCATACTGGGCAGACCAGACTGCTTAAGGAACAGTAAAGCAAATATGACCATGTTTACCTGCTTTTGCTCAACTTTGCCCAACCTTGACCAAACTTGCCCAACATTGCTCAACATTAACCAACATTGCTGAACGTTGCCCAATATTGCTCAACATTGCCCAAAGTTGTGCTACTTAGTGTGTGCAATTTTGTTTACATATACTAAATAGTGGTAAAAGCTGTTTAGCACTGCTTTATATTGCTTAAAACATGGCACTCATGCCTCAGGTGGTGCTGCAGGGCTGCCATTGTCGGACGCACATAGTACACTCCCTATACATGTTTGAAAACAGGTAGTGTCAAGTTAGGCATCCCTTTTACTATATGTGCGAGTCAGAGAGAGGTATTTGGTTGATAATTTGGTTCTCGGTCTTTTGAACTTTAGATTTTATTATATAGAAACATATGTATGTACACACACACACACACGTGTGTGTGTGTGTGTGTGTGTGTGTGTGTGTGTGTGTGTGTGTGTGTGTGTATATATATATATATATATATATATATATATATATATATATATATATATATATATATATATATATGTCTACTTTAGAACTTTGATACCCAAGATGATCACAAAGACCACATTATTGAGACAAAATAAACAAAAACCCAGTTCATTGACAGACCGGATCAACGACAACCTTCCTAGGGCAAGAAATCATAGAATCATTGGATCATTGCAAGTTATTAGGCTACTGGCCCTGAGGCCCTTATAAGCCTAGCCAATAAATTAGCCCATGTTCCCACAAGTTAGCACCTGATTCCCCTGTCCAGCAGGGACACAGGTGGAATCTCAGGGGTGTATTTTCTATTTCCCCATCCAGTCATCCTTGTTCTTCTTAAAGAAGGATAATGAAGTACTCTGCTTGATGTGGAGAGGGAGTCTGTTCTACAGATGGGGGAGTCTCTGGGAGACAAATCTGACCCACCAGCAAGTCCTTGTTGATGTTACAGACTAAGCTGAGGTTTTGTGTGCAGGTCACATGCATGGGGAGGGTGGCCTAATGGTTAAAGTGTTTGCCTTACAAACACAAGGTGCAGGGTTTGAGTCTCCCAAGGGATAATTGGCTAGGCTTAAAATGGCTCGCAAGGGTAGTTAGCTTAGTACTAATCTATGAACCTATGAACCTATGGAGTTTGACTTGTGGATATGCAGCAATTGCATCAAGGTGGGGTCAGAGATTGCTGTGTATGCCAGACATAGATTACCTCTGAAGACTCTGTGTGAGAAAGAGTAGAAGAACAGGGCTTTTAGTGCAGGATAGATGTTTGAAGCCCTGGATTCTCCTGGTCAGGAACCTCTGTGGTGTCTCCAGCTGCTGCATGTGTTTCATGAAGTACATGCTGAAAGGGGAGTTATATTTGATGATGGGCCTGATAAAGGAGGAATACAGGAAAGTTATGACTTCCTTGTTCCTTAAAAAAATACCCTGACTAATGAGGTGATCCATGTAGAAAGCTCACCATACAGTGGAGGCAATATGGTGGTCAAATGTTAGATTGCTGGCAACTTGGGTGTCCTAGTCCCTCACAACTGGTTGCGTGCTTAGGACATTGTTATTAATGTGATAATTTGTGGAGATAGATGATGCATGTTTTGCTGTTTAGTTTGATGCAGTGTTTCTGGCACCAGTGTTTTATCTGTGTGAGACCCACTTGTGGTATGTCTGCATCATTGGGGAGTTGATGACAGCACCCAGCTTGTAGTCATCTGTAAACTTGGTTAGCCATAGACCTCTGGTTTTGGCTTGTACCTTGGAGAAGTATATCCCAAACAGCAGGGGCCCCAAGACAAATTCCTGGGGTATGCCACTCATTATGGGTCTATTACTTGAGGTAGCTTCCCCTATTTTGATTGTGTGAGTTCTATCAGTGAGCCAGTTAGCTATCTATCTGGTCATATGCAAATTTACACCAAGCTGGGATAGATTATCTATTATGCCTGAGTTGGGAATAGTGTTGAAGTCCTGGGCTAGGTTAAGGTAGGCGGTGTGCACTGTCTCCCCCTTGTCCATGGCTTTGGTGACTGACTCAAAGAAGTCTACCAAATTTAACAGGCATGATTTCCCATTGACAAAAACAAACTGTGTGGAATCAAGCATTTGGCAGTTGCCAATGTGCTTGTCAATGTGGTCCATGATAATGCATTCATAGCCTTGCAAATTAGGCTAGTTAAGCTGATGGGTCTATAATTGCCTGGGTTGGTGAATGCTCCACATTGTGCAGAAGAATGATGGTGGCTATCTTCCCCTTGGCTAGGACAAAACCGGTACTCAGACTTAGGTTGGATATGGTGCCTAATGGTGCTCTGAGTCCCTGCCTAAGTTGATGCAGAATGCAGCCTGGGATGTTATCAGTTCCTATGGAAGCTGTGTTTTTAGCCCTTGAGAGGGTGGTAAAGACTTGTTCCCTAAATATAAGGGGATGGGGGAAGGTGCTAGAGATATACTGGATTATTGATTGGGGGACAGAGAGGTGACATTTTCACTGAACCTGTCTCCCAGCAGGTTGGCTATATCCACATATCCACATTTGTGTGTGAGGTGTCCTTGACCATCAGTTCTGAGCATATTTGGGTGTTTCTCCTTAGACTGCAGACATATGTGAAGTCCTTATGATTGTTTTTAGTAGATGTGTCCAATTTGGACTCAAAGTTAGCTTTAGAGGACTTCACTAATACCCTCATTTCCCTGTTTAGGCCAATGAGCGATACCTTCCGATTTGGCACCTGTTCCTTCTTGATCCTGGACAGCAATTTTTTTTCCTTTTGATGTAGAATTTTTTATAGCCATTGTCCATCAGACAGGTTTATTCTTCCTTAAGGAGGAGGATTTTGTCCTGTCAGGTATTGTTGAATCCATGCATTTATATACATGGTTGTATAGTACTTTGGTGTAGGTTTGGACATTAGTGCCAGTCCCTACTGTTGGGGATGGGGCTGTGAAGCTGTTTAGACCTTCCCTCAGGAGGTTGTATTCAGCTTTGTCAAAGTTTTTTTTATTTAACCCTAGTTGGGGATGGGGATGATGGGAGATGGTGACTTGAATGTGACCACTTTGTAGTCTGATCTTACCAGGGATGATGACACTACAGGGATGTTGAAGTGGATTCCTATGTTGGTTAGTACCAAGTCCAGTAAGTTGTCACCAGCTGGTCCAAGGCAGTGGCATTGATTAATTCAAGGAAACTTTGAGTATTTGTATTCTGGCTTGAGTAATCCTTCCAATCAGTGTTGGGGTAGTTACAAATCACCCAGGATCAGGTTGTATGGTTGAATCTTAATGGATGTGAGGAGATCCAGACAAGCTGCATGCATGTTCTGAGTCAACATTGGGGGCCTGTAGCTTACTATGATTTGAATAAGGGTCTTGTCAACCATTAACTGCACCTGGAGCATCTACTGTGCATCATACTGGTTGACTAATCTGGAGGTGTGCATATAGGTTCATAGGTAGGTTCATCAGTAGGTACTAGGCTATTGGCCCAAGGGCCTAAGTAAGCCTAGCCAAAAAGTTTCCCTGGCTTACGCCACCCAAGAAGGTTATAGGTTCAAGTATATCTTTAATATATATTGAAGCACCACCTCCTTTGTGTTTGCTGCCTTCAATTTGGGGTCTGTATGTATGATAGGATGAGTAACCAGTTAAGGCTGGGTTGCTCTCCATAGCTTTGACCTTTAAATTGCATTTTGATGAGATTATCATGTTGATAGTTTTGACATCAAGACATTGCCTGAAAAATGGACTATGGGGGAGGCAAGAGCCTTTGCCAGGAGCCTGATGTCCAAGGGAAACAGATGCAGGCCATCTCTGGCAAAGCATCATGATCTGTCAATCATGTCTTCCCAGGCTGATAAGTACTGAATCCCCTTAAAATGATACCAGAAAGTAAGCCAATTGTTAAAGTCAATCTTTTTTGTTTGTATTGATGCATCATTCTGGGTGACAGCAGAATGCTGCTAAAGACTAGTAACATACCTGCCTGGAACACATATTCACTGAGCTCGATCATGACTCTCTTCATATAGTCCAGAGAGGTATGTCTCAAGTCATTCACACCAACATGTACTATGACAGAGTTATAGTAGCACTTGTTGAGGGACTTGAGTGAATCGGTGATATGGCAGATTCTGGCACCTAACAAACAACTTACCGTGACTTTCTCCTTATCCAGCTTGGTGAGGGGCACATCAGTGTGACTCGCAATGGGGTCTCCTATGATTAATTTATTGGGTTTATGGTTAACTCTTATGGCTGTGAGACACAGATATGTGGGCTATGTGTGGTGTGTGGTATGGTAGGCTGTGGAGTTTGCATGTGTTTTTGTCTCGGAGCTCTCTTTTGTTTAGGTATGTTTTTGTTAAGAGCCTCTGCATATGTGGGTGTGTTGTGTTGGTGTGGGTGATGCTTGCAGTGTGGTGTTTGTGCAGACAACCTTCTCAGTGACAGTTATACTGGCTTGTGAGGGAGAGAGCATAGACTCCAGGTTTTTAATGTAATTGTATGTCTCACAATTAGTGTTTCTAGGATTTAGTAAGACAAGGTTGTCTGTGTACATGAGACAGTTGCTACACTGTCTCGGGATGCCCATATCAGATTGGTAGGAGAAACCATAGGAAACTGAGCATCCATATTTGTCAGAATTAGTGAGGGGGATGAGCTAAGGGGGGAGGTGAAAAAATCTGAGATGGGTACTAGTAGCTTGCGTTTGTACAGAGGCTGTAAAGAAGCTTCACTACCTCAGGATCAAGCGAGTGCTAGTAAGGGAAAATTTGAAGTTGAAATACCTTGCAATGGGTTAAATCAGTGTAGTGGCAGTGCCCGAAATTCAAACAAGCACAGCTCCCCGCAAACACAGGGTTTAAATACCAGAAAAGATGGATGAATCTAGAAGCTCAGATTACTACCCAGTCATGCTAGCCCCTGTGCTTTCAACCAAACACTTGTGCTAGACAAGGTCAGGCAGCCCTGTTGCTCTCACTAACAGGGAAGGCAGGCTCCTACCAGCACAGATTGAGCACTCACAAACAGAAAATAACAACTCTCAGTATGAAAAAAGCAGTTAAAAGTTAAGAAATTCAGTAAAATGCAGTTACAGTAATGAAACACTACTTAGCAATGAAAATGCAGTTAACAGTATAAAAGAGTACATGAATGCAGTGAAACCGTAAAAAAGCTTTATAGCAGTGCAAAATGTAGTAGATTAGTTGTATAGCACAAGTATAAGCATTATGAAGTACAATTCAATGAAATACATGTGAAAAAAACACTTATTCTGCTCTTGGAGCCTCAGAAAATTTCTGCTAGGTCACAGTGATGAATCACCACTACAGTCCTCAGCCTGGTAAAAAAAATAAGCACAAGCCCCTACAAACACAGGGTTTAAATACCAGAAAATATGGAAGAGTTTAGAAGCTCATATTATTACCCAATCCTGCTAGCCCCTGTACTTTCAACCAAACACTCATGCTAGAGAAGGTCAGGCAGCCCTGTTACCCTCACTAACAGAGAAGGCAGGCCCCTACCAGCACAAGATGGCTGCCAGGAAACTCACCAAGCAAAACAACCAGGCCTGCATGTAGCACACCTATATCCAGACAATGCTACTTGACAAGAACACAGAAACCCCCCAGAAAATGCACAGAAAAGCACAGATAGAGCACTCACAAATGGAAAATACAACTGTCAGCATGAAAAAAAAACAGTTTACAGTTAAGTAATTCAGTAAAAATACAGTTACAGTAATGAAACACTACTTAGCAATACAGTTAAACAGTATAAAACAGTACAAGAATGCAGTGAAACAGTAAAAAAATGTAACAGTGCAGAATGCAGTAGATTAGCTGTAAAGCACAACAATAAGCGTTAAGAAGTGGAATTCAATGAAATAAATGTAAAAAAAAACACATTCTGCTCTTGGAGCCTCAGGAAATTTCTCGAGAGTTTTTTTTCTGTGGATTTTATCTTTTCATTGAGGCATTTTATCCTCTGGCAGTTCTTTTCCGAAATGGATGAAGGGATAACAGTAACCAGTCTACGGACTTCAGCATACTTGGTCAACCACACTGACTGGATATCAGTTTGGATGTCTGCAGCACAGATACCCTAGCTATAATCCAAGTGTGACCTTACTAGTTACAATTTTACTTTTGAAGAGAGTACCAGCAGCTTTCATAACCTAAGAGCTGCTGGATATTTAATTTGCAATCCAGCAAACAGTGTAGAAGTTTACATAATATCTGCATGCAGGATACTAAATATTACCATAGGTAAATCAGCATTACTCACACCCAGCCATGGGCCATTGCTACTGTACAATGACATTATTAAAAAAAACTAACTTACTTTTTTAAATAATGTCCTTATGAACATTAATGCCCTAATGTCCTAATGTCCTTATAATGTCCTTAAAGGATAATGCTGCCCAAGATGCAGAAACCTTTACAAATGCACTCTATGAGCACCGACAAGGATGCATGGATTGTGCCATCCCTAGCAAAACCAAGACTCACTCCTCTAAGAGAATGGAAACAGTTTGGTGGACCCCTGCAATAAACAGGCTATACAATAGAAGGAGGAAACTAGTTCAGAAAAAAAGCAAATCCCAAGAAGGAAAGACATCCCTGATCAGTATCAGTAAGAAACTGAGGTCCCTCATGAAATCATCCAAGGCTAACTTCGAAAGAAAAATAGCCAAGGATTCAAAAGATAACCACAAAACCTTCTTTAACTATGTTAAGAATCTAAGTGGCAACTTGCAGATATGCACTGAACTAGTGCAAAATAGCACAAAATATACTGAACCTACTGATATTGCCAACATCCTGGAAGATAGATTCAGTGCAAACTTCACCCCCCTCACCTCCAAAAGGGCCCACAACAATACCGAAAAAGTGTAGTGTCCCAAAAATCACAGATGCACAGGTGAAAACAGCCCTTTCAAAAGCCAAAAACAAAGCATCAATGGGACCAGATGGTGTCCTAGGCTGCATCTTGCATGAACTACAGAACGAACAAACCCCCCACCTAAACACGCTGTTCAGCCTCAGCCTCTCCACAGGCTATGTGCCCATAGAATGGTGCACAGCAATGGTTATTCCTCTCCACAAAGGAGGGGCCACAACTGATTCTGGTAACTATCACCCCATATGCCTGACTCGCCTGGTCTGCAAGGCTATGGAGCACATCATCATGGAACTCATTAACAAAGACATTGGGAACCTCCAAACACTTGACCCAACTCAGTTTGGCTTTGTTAAGGGCAGATCATGCCTATTAAACCTGGTTGACTTCTTCGAGACAGTCACCAAGGCTATAGAAGAAGGAAAGGTGATTCACACAGCCTGTCTTGACCTTGCCAAGGCTTTTGACACCATTCCCCACTCGGGTATTACAGAAAAACTCACCAGCCTGAACATAAACCCCTACGTCACAAGATGGATTGCCAACTGGCTTACAGACAGAACTCACACGGTAAGGACAGCAGGCTCCAGGTCTGACTCTAAACCAGTCACAAGTGGTGTCCCACAAGGCTCGGTCCTGGGATCCCTACTGTTCGTCATATACTTCTCAGAAGTACAGGCAAAGACAGGAGGACTATGGCTAACCAAGTTTGCATATGACTGCAAACTGAGAGCCATAACTGACTCTCTGGCTGACACGGACAACCTCCAATAGTGCCTTACTGAGACAGACACCTGGTGCCAAAGTCATGGCCTCAAGCTAAATGCCAAAAAAAGCATAGTCATCCTGTTTGGGAAAAGAAAAACACCAACGAATTACCACATAGGTGGCAGCCCCCTTAATACAGAAGAGGTAATAAGAGATCTGGGGACCTAGGTAGATAGTAATCTCTCCTTTGACAATCATATTGTCAAAGTAGTTAGGAAATCCTTCTATGTGGCCCATCTAATTACTAAAGGGTTCTCATCTAAAAATAAAGAGGTTATAGTGCCCTTCTACTCGTCACTCATTAGACCCATCATAGAGTACAATGCCCCATTTGGGATGTACCTCACAAGACACTTCCAACAGCTGGAGAGACCACAAAAGTACCTCACCAAGAGGATTACTGGTCTCAAACATATGTCCTATGCAGCCCAACTGAAAAAACTCTGGCTGTACTCAGTGGCATATCGCTTACTCAGAGGTGATCTCTACCTAACTTACAAACAGGGGCGGCCCGTGCTATTGGACTGCCGGACTGCAGCCCCCTCAACTTCAAATTAACAAAATAAAAAAAATAAAAAGAAAAAAATAACAAAAAAATATTTTAAAATGTCGCGGACTTCGTGCATGCGCACTACTCCAGACTGCTGCTGAGACAGTCTGGAGCATGGAGCATGCGCAGATTGTCTCAGCAGCAGTCTTGATAGAGACACGTGAACAGGAGCGCTCCCACAAGTCTATGCAGTTTTAAACTGCATAGACTGCCTGGGAACTCGCTGGGGAAACGCGTCGGGGTCGGACTGCAAGGTCGGCAGTCAGGAGAAGGATCTCGGGCCTGGATTGGAGCTTGCTGCAGGGTAAGATCTCGCGACGGGCAAGGTCAGATTTGCGCGGTTTTCCAGCTGCACTCGTCGGGGGCTTTGACCGTTTGTGGACCTGGATTTATGGAAGTAGTGGTGATTCTGCGGACAGGGACCTGGAGTTATGGTGGTTTGCAGACAGGGATGTACTACAGGACCAGGGGTGTGTGTGTGTGTGTGTGTGTGTGTGTGTGTGTGTGTGTGTGTGTGTGTGTGTGTGTGAATGCCCCTGGTGCAATATACTGGTGGTTAGGCTCATGGTGGTGTGGTAGGGAATACCTCAGGCTTGAACCCTGTACCTTGTATGCAGGTGTTAAAGACCTGAATTCCCTACCCACCACCATTTGTAAGAAAATTGCAGATTTTTGCCTCGTATTTGATCTGAACTGTTCCTCATAATATCTGTGGTTTATAAATGTTGCAATACTTGATATTTGATGGTGCAGTGGTAGCATTGTTGCCTCACAGCTGCAGGTTCTCAGGTTTGCTTCTTGGCTGGGGTGCCTTCTTTGTGGGGGGGGGGGTCTGTATCTTCTTCCTGTGTTTGTGCGGGTTTGCTTTTGTGTCCTCCCATGTTACAAAGACATGTCTGCATTATTTCTTCCTGGGCCTCTGCTGAGAATTGTTTTTTGTTCCAAGTCAGACTGTCCTGATTAACAAATGTTAAATAAAATTGACAGGCATTTGAATTTC
The DNA here is from genome assembly GCF_019279795.1 of Protopterus annectens. Lineage (NCBI taxonomy): Eukaryota > Metazoa > Chordata > Ceratodontiformes > Protopteridae > Protopterus > Protopterus annectens. The sequence continues at coordinate 922,563,001 of NC_056732.1, forward strand.
AGACTTCAGGTTTTTGAATGTTTAGTTCCTTACATATTTGATGGTGCAGTGGCAGTATTGTTGCCTCACAGCTATAGGTTTTCTGGTTTGATTCTTGGCTGGGGTGCCTTCTGTGTGGAGTCTGCATCTTATCCCTGTGTTTGTGTGGATTTGCTGTGGTGTCCTGCCATTTTACAAAGACATGTGTCTACAGTATTTCTCCCTGGGCCTCTGCTGAAAATTGTTTTTGTTCCGTCAGAAATAAAATTGACAGGCATTTGAATTTCAGTCTTCATATTCTTCAGAAAATACATAGTAAAACAACGTTTTATTCTAGCAATAAATATATAGTAACACAACCTTTTATTATAGCAATTTTTTAAGTTTATAAGATGGCTATTTGAAATTTGTCCTTATTTTTGGGACTGTAATACCCTGTTAGTGGCTTTGTCCAGGTTTTTTGGGCTAAGGTTGACAGCTATGGCAAGAACTGAATTCATTAAATGATAGCCATTTAAGTTTCAGTCTTCCTCTCTTTCACAAAGCAGCTGATTTGGCGTAGTGGTATGTTGCTGTTGACTGTTTTGCACAGGGACCTTGGCAGTAAAATGTATGGTGGTAACAGCATTTTATTATAGCAGCTTTCCAAGATTATACAAGCAATGTTTAATGTGTCCCTGGTTTTGCCCTTTGACCCATCCCAATAAATTTGTTTTCCAGACTTCTTGTGCTGCGGTTGAGATGCAGTTGAGTATTGAGTAGATTTTACGAGGAGCTGAGAGCTGCAGGGGAAGAGAAGTTTAGTGCTGATGATGCTAAGTCAGCTCACATTGCTAATAGCACAAAAGGCTGTGTACTTGCTTTTGATGCAGAAGGTTGTTGGTTCTACTCCCATAAGGGGTGAATGCTGCCGTACTGAAAATTAAGATACTATGACCCTGTTATCAGTTTGCCATCCATTTCCTATTGCAAGATTACTAGCTTATTTTTAATGTAATTTAGGCAATTTATTCCACAGGGGCATTAGACACTTTATTTTTCGATGAAACCATGAAATATAAAGGTGATTGCTAGCACCAACCTCTTCATTACAGATTTATTTAACGTGGAATTATTTAGATGACTTTTACTACTTCAGAGATTGTGCATATTTACTGATAATGGTGGACTGTAGAATTGTGCATATTTACTGATAATAGTGGACTGTAGAAGTTTGAGTAGACTTTATGATGGAAATGTTCTGAATTGGACAGTTTTGTTTTGTTTACTGGAAAAATGTTCAAAGCAATAGGAAGGTGTATCAAAGAGCACATGTATGTTTCATATGCAAGGGGCCTATGATTTGAAAACAGCCCAGAATTAATTTTTATCTGCCACGGGTAAAATGTATTTTCTTTGAATGTGGGTTTTAATGTTGTTTCAATGAATGTGAGTTTCAAGGGCAGAGAAGGTTTAATGCCAAGTTTGTTTAGCAGATGTCTTAGTGTTTGTGCTGTAAAATGCAAAAATAAAACTTTCAAATGAAGTTCAAATCATCATAGAAGTAAATCAGTATGCACATTAGTGTTTATGGTAAATGGAGTGAAATAGCAAAGTAATGGATCATTGGAATGGCTGCAGGAGGCTTCATTCGACCATGGTTTTGTGAGGGGGAAGGGCGGCAAACTTAGACAGCCCCAGCTGAACTATACCTCCCAACTGTCCAGATTTTCAAAGAATGAATAGATTTTTGCTTCTTATTTTTGGTTTGTTCCTCATAAAAATTTGTGGTTTTCTGGCAAATCATTTAGGAATTAAGTCACTAAATAATGACACACCTAGTTTCATACTTCATAACCTTCAGAAAAATGCATGCTAAAGTAAGACCTGTTCTATCAACTGTCCCAGTTTACAGTAGAGCAATTTTTAGTACTGTTAATATGTTCCCCCCAATATATTTGGCCTTGTCCAGATTTATGTCCCAGTTTATACAAGAGCAATTTTTAGTACTGTTTATATGTTCCCCCAATATATTTGGCCTTGTCCAGATTTATTGCATTAACAGGTTGAGAGGTACATGCAAATAAATTGCTTTATAGAATTAGGCATAGCCAAACCTCTGAACTGTCCCTGATTTTGACTCAAAATGTTGCTCTTCCCCTAATGATCCCTCCGCAAAATAGCAATTTTGGAAGAAAACATGGAGGGTTTATAATTAAGAAATAACACTAATAATCAGATTACTTTTATTTCAGAAATGCATGTAAATTATTTTATTTTCTCAGCTGCTCAAGTTAGCAGTACTAATATTAAAGTGTCCCTTCTTTGACAGGTTCCCAGCTGTATTGTGTTGCTATTTTATATCTCATATCACATTTTTGGTCCATTTTTCATAAAATTGTGTTTTTTTTGCAAATTAGTGACAAATAATTAAAGACTGAAGTTAGAAAATAATGACAGACATTTGAGTTTCAGATTTCATACCATTCAGAAAATTCATACTAATGCAAGACCTCTATTAGCTTTCTAAGTTTATAAGAGCAATATTTAAAAAATTGTCCTTATTTTTGGGCCTTTGTCCCATTTCTTTGTATGGCTTTGTCCAGATTTCTTGCTCTGAGGTTGAGAGGTATGACAAATGTGTCAGGGCCATCCTGAGTCAGCCAGAGACATTTCAAACTGTGACATACTTGTTACACCCCACTCCCCCATGTAGTGACTCTGGATGTGTCGAAGCAAGGCAAATAGTAGTTATGCAGTGTAAATGTGCAGAGAATCCCACCCATCTAAGGTAGACACAAGTACTAGAGTGGCTTTTCATCTGTCCTTGATTTTTACAGAATGGTCTGGTTTCTGTCATATTTTTTGTACTGTTGATTTATGCTTATTACTCAAAGTGCCTGTTGCTCTGTGTTTAAGTAGCAATACTTTAATGACCATCAAGTAAGCTTGGCTGAGATTGCAAGATGCAAGTAAGCTTTAATAAGCATACTGTTAAAGAATTGCCAACATTGAAAGCCTTTCTGTTGCCATGTAGAGAATACTTAACTAGATAATGTATAAGCCTTGGGTATTGAAATGCATATGCCAGTATTTGTAATAAAGGACAGAATTACATTATTTTAAGAGTCTCATTACACTTGGAGACTTCCAGTCATCTCTGCAGGCTTTACCCGTAAACCGAATGCCAATCGTGTGGTCCATAACCTGTACAGTAATCCTTTTAAGCAATGTATCTTGAGCTTATTTCTTGTTTGCTTTTCATTTTTTACTTTGATCATGTTTTCCCCATGAAACAAGTAGATGTCAGGCAGCAGGTCTTTTTTTGGATAAGGAACATTTTTTACAAGTGGGGGCATCAGAGATTTCTACTTTCAGCATGTTACTTGTTACTTTAATAAAGCTGATTATACATTATAATTAGAACTGCAGTGCAAGAAGCGGTTTGAGTTGAGTGCTGCTTGTTTTTCTTATACTTGATTTTGACTGGCATTCCATTAATGTATTTAAAAAAGTAATTTATTTTTCATGCCTCACAACATTTTTGTTTCCATCTAGATATTAAGCTGTCATGCAGCCAATGCATTGAAATATTTTTATTCTTCTACACTTCATTTTGTCTTGATTGGACTCTCATGACAACTGTTTGGCACCCAGTGCAGTATATTTAGTTTTTGTGGTTTGCTACTACAGGTGTGTGTGTGTGTGTGTGTGGTAGGGAATACCTCAGGCTTGAACCCTGTACCATGTATGCAGGTGTTAAGGACCTGAATTCCCTACCCACCACCATTTGTAAAAAAATGCAGATTTTTGCCTCATATTTGATCTGATCTGTTCCTCATAATATCTGCGGTTTGTAAATGTTGCAATGCCTGATATTTGATGGTGCAGTTGTAGCATTGTTGCCTCACAGCTGCAGGTTCTCAGGTTTGCTTCTTGGCTGGGGTGCCTTCTTTGTGGGGTCTTTATCTTCTCCCTGTGTTTGTGTGGGTTTGCTTTTGTGTCCTCCCATGTTACAAAGACATGTCTGCATTATTTCTTCCTAGGCCTCTGCTGAAATTTTTTTGTTCCAAGTCAGACTGTCCCAAGTTTGATTAACAAATGTTAAATAAAATTGACAGGCATTTGAATTTCAGACTTCAGGTTTCTGAATGTTTAATTTTCCCCGTATGTCTCAAGTCATTCACACCAACATGTACTATGACAGAGATATAGTAGCACTTGTTGAGGGACTTGAGTGAATCGGTGATGTGGCAGATTCTGGCACCTAACAAACAACTTACACTGACTTTCTCTTTATCCAGCTTGGTGAGAGGCACATCAGTGTGACTCGCAATGGGGTCTCCTATGATTAATTTATTGGGTTTATGGTTAACTCTTATGGCTGTGAGACACAGATATGTGGGCTATGTGTGGTGTGTGGTATGGTAGGCTGTGGAGTTTGCATGTGTTTTTGTCTCGGAGCTCTCTTTTGTTTAGGTATGTTTTTGTTAAGAGCCTCTGCATATGTGGGTGTGTTGTGTTGGTGTGGGTGATGCTTGCAGTGTGGTGTTTGTGCAGACAACCTTCTCAGTGACAGTTATACTGGCTTGTGAGGGAGAGAGCATAGACTCCAGGTTTTTAATGTAATTGTATGTCTCACAATTAGTTTTCCTAGGATGTAGTAAGACAAGGTTGTCTGTGTACATGAGACAGTTGCTACACTGTCTCGGGATGCCCATATCAGATTGGTAGGAGAAACCATAGGAAACTGAGCATCCATATTTGTCAGAATTAGTGAGGGGGATGAGCTAAGGGGGGAGTTGAAAAAATCTGAGATGGGTACTAGTAGCTTGCGTTTGTACAGAGGCTGTAAAGAAGCTTCACTACCTCAGGATCAAGCGAGTGCTAGTAAGGGAAAATTTGAAGTTGAAATACCTTGCAATGGGTTAAATCAGTGTAGTGGCAGTGCCCGAAATTCAAACAAGCACAGCTCCCTGCAAACACAGGGTTTAAATACCAGAAAAGATGGATGAATCTAGAAGCTCAGTTTACTACCCAGTCATGCTAGCCCCTGTGCTTTCAACCAAACACTTGTGCTAGACAAGGTCAGGCAGCCCTGTTACTCTCACTAACAGGGAAGGCAGGCTCCTACCAGCACAGATTGAGCACTAACAAACAGAAAATACAACTCTCAGTATGAAAAAAGCAGTTAAAAGTTAAGAAATTCAGTAAAATGCAGTTACAGTAATGAAACACTACTTAGCAATGAAAATGCAGTTAACAGTATGAAAGAGTACATGAATGCAGTGAAACCATAAAAAAAGCTTTATAGCAGTGCAAAATGTAGTAGATTAGTTGTATAGCACAAGTATAAGCATTATGAAGTACAATTCAATGAAATACATGTGAAAAAAACACTTATTCTGCTCTTGGAGCCTCAGAAAATTTCTGCTAGGTCACAGTGATGAATCACCACTACAGTCCTCAGCCTGGTAAAAAAAATAAGCACAAGCCCCTACAAACACAGGGTTTAAATACCAGAAAAGATGGAAGAGTTTAGAAGCTCATATTATTACCCAATCCTGCTAGCCCCTGTACTTTCAACCAAACACTCATGCTAGAGAAGGTCAGGCAGCCCTGTTACCCTCACTAACAGAGAAGGCAGGCCCCTACCAGCACAAGATGGCTGCCAGGAAACTCACCAAGCAAAACAACCAGGCCTGCATGTAGCACACCTATATCCAGACAATGCTACTTGACAAGAACACAGAAAACCCCCAGAAAATGCACAGAAAAGCACAGATAGAGCACTCACAAATGGAAAATACAACTGTCAGCATGAAAAAAAACAGTTTACAGTTAAGTAATTTAGTAAAAATACAGTTACAGTAATGAAACACTACTTAGCAATGAAAATACAGTTAAACAGTATAAAACAGTACAAGAATGCAGTGAAACAGTAAAAAAATGTAACAGTGCAGAATGCAGTAGATTAGCTGTAAAGCACAACAATAAGCGTTAAGAAGTGGAATTCAATGAAATAAATGTAAAAAACAACACATTCTGCTCTTGGAGCCTCAGGAAATTTCTTGAGAGTTTTTTTTCTGTGGATTTTATCTTTTCATTGAGGCATTTTATCCTCTGACAGTTCTTTTCCGAAATGGATGAAGGGATAACAGTAACCAGTCTGCGGACTTCAGCATACTTGGTCAACCACACTGACTGGATATCAGTTTGGATGTCTGCAGCACAGATACCCTAGCTATAATCCAAGTGTGACCTTACTAGTTACAATTTTACTTTTGAAGAGAGTACCAGCAACTTTCATAACCTAAGAGCTGCTGGATATTTAATTTGCAATCCAGCAAACAGTGTAGAAGGTTACATAATATCTGCATGCGGGATACTAAATATTACCATAGGTAAATCAGCATTACTCACACCCAGCCATGGACCATTGCTACTCTACAATGACATTATTAAAAAAAACTAACTTACTTTTTTAAATAATGTCCTTATGAACATTAATGTCCTAATGTACTAATGTCCTTAAAGGATAACGCTGCCCAAGATGTAGAAACATTTACAAATGCACTCTATGAGCACTGACAAGGATGCATGGATCGTGCCATCCCTAGTAAAACCAAGACTCATTCCTCTAAGAGAAGGAAAACAGTTTGGTGGACCCCTGCCATAAACAGGCTATACAATAGAAGGAGGAAACTAGTTCAGAAAAAAAGCAAATCCCAAGAAGGAAAGACATCCCTGATCAGTATTGTTAGAAAAATATGTACTTAAACATATATAAAGTGCTAGTTTAAAAGCAAATAGTATGTAATGCATTTTATTCTATTTTACAATATGGCAGTAAGAATGATCTTACATGTAATTGCTTGAAGCTTTGGAGCTGCAGTGTGATTGAACTCTGACCCTGGCAGTAGCCAGCTCAGCAAGCTTATGTCTTTTACTAATTATCTGCTGGGTTAGGGAAAAAATGAATGTATTAAGCATTGAAATCTTTCTTCCTTCCACTGGGATGGTTGGCCTTGTGAATCTTATCGAAGATAAAGCACAGCTGCTAAAATTATTGTTGCAAGGAGAACAAAGAAGCGTATTAAAAACCAAACTGACTATTGTATTCGAGTAGGACTGAGACCTTGGAAGAGCAACATTTACAGAAAGACATTATAACTGACCAGGTGCTTTGCAAGGCTGTATTATTCTCATGGGAAAACTTTTAAAAAGAATAACCTCAGCACTTTCTTATGAATAGAATATTGTAGACTATAGTGATGTAGGTGTCCTGTGACTGACCACGTCAGTAAGGCGGGCAAAGCTAATTGTAAATGCTATAAAATATTGAACACTTCCTGAATGTAATTCGACAGAATTCTATACTTGTACTGTATGGTTTTCTGCCTCCTGGTGTACACTAGTAAAGTTTCTTGTATCTGAATCTCCTGTGTTGGTGACTGTCATTTTAAAAAGCCTAATGATTTTACAGTCTGATTCTTTGATAATTTATTTGACAAGTATCAGTAAGAAACTGAGGTCCCTCATGAAATCATTCAAGGCTAACTTCGAAAGAAAAATAGCCAAGGATTCAAAAGATAACCACAAAGCCTTCTTTAGCTATGTTAAGAATCTAAGTGGCAACTCGCAGATATGCACTGAACTAGTGCAAAATAGCACAAAATATACTGAACCTACTGATATTGCCAACATCCTGGCAGATAGATTCAGTGCAAACTTCACCCCCCCTCACCTCCAAAAGGGCCCACAACAATACCAGAAAAGTGTAGTGTTCCAAAAATCACAGATGCACAGGTGAAAACAGCCCTTTCAAAAGTCAAAAACACAGCATCAATGGGACCAGATGGTGTACCAGGCTGCATCTTGCACGAACTACAGAACGAACAACCCCCCCCCCCCACCTAAACACGCTGCTCAGCCTCAGCCTCTCCACAGGCTATGTGCCCATAGAATGGCACACAGCAATGGTTATTCCTCTCCACAAAGGAGGGGCCACAACTGATCCTGGTAACTATCGCCCCATATGCCTGACTAGCCTGGTCTGCAAGGCTATGGAGCGCATCATCATGGAACTCATTAACAAAGACATTGGGAACCTCCAAACACTTGACCCAACTCAGTTCGGCTTTGATAAGGGCAGATCATGCCTATTAAACCTGGTTGACTTCTTCGAGACAGTCACCAAGGCTATAGACGAGGGAAAGGTGATTCACACAGCCTGTCTTGACCTCGCCAAGGCTTTTGACACCATTCCCCACTCGGGTATTACAGAAAAACTCACCAGCCTGAACATAAACCCCTACGTCATGAGATGGGTTGCCAACTGGCTTACAGACAGAACTCACATGGTAAGGACAGCGGGCTCCAGGTCTGACTCTAAACCAGTCACAAATGGTGTCCCACAAGGTTCGGTCCTGTGATCCCTACTGTTCAGCATATACTTCTCAGAAGTACAGGCAAACACAGGAGGACTATGGCTAACCAAGTTCGCCGATGACTGCAAACTGGGAGCCATAACTGACTCTCCGGCTGACACAGACAACCTCCAAAAGGGCCTTACTGAGACGGACACCTGGTGTCAAAGTCATGGCCTCATGCTAAATGCCAAAAAATGCATAGTCATCCCATTTGGGAAAAGCAAAACACCAACGAATTACCACATAGGTGGCAGCCCCCTTAATACAGAAGAGGTAATAAGAGATCTGGGGACCCAGGTAGATAGTAATCTCTCCTTTGACAATTATATTGTCAAAGTAGTTAGGAAATCCTTCTATGTGGCCCATCTAATTACTAAAGAGTTCACATCTAAAAATAAAGAGGTTATAGTGCCCTTCTATTAGACCCATCATAGAGTACAATGCCCCATTTGGGATGTACCTCACAAGACATTTCCAACAGCTGAAAAGACCACAAAAGTACCTCACCAAGAGGATTATTGGTCTCAAACATATGTCCTATGCAGCCCAACTGAAAAAACTCCTGCTGTACTCAGTGGCATATTGCTTACTCAGAGGTGATCTCTGCCTGACTTACAAAGCCATGTCCAATTCAGAATTGATGGACATGCTCCACCTAAAGAAATCCAAGTCACTGCAAGCCACATGCTCTAGTGAGAAAACCTCACCACAACAATAAATAGAACATACTGGAAGGATAGATTCCTGTCACAGAGACTCCCAATGCTTTGGAACAAAATTCCAAATTACATCAGGCAGAGCCCCTAACTAACACTCTTCAAGAGAAACATTGACGAGTGGATGGGTAACAGAAAATACACTCCTGGGATCACTTCATTGCCTCTGCTTGACAGAGGATCAGTAAATTAATCAATGGGCAGCGAAAGCCGACACACTCTGGCTAGGCTTATAAATGCCCTCGGGCAGATAACCTAGTACCTACCTATGAACCTACCTATATAATGGTTCTGTGGTGCTCTTCCACATTTCTCCCTGGCACCATGGGGCTTTCTTGATTTATTGTGCATGCTTATGGGACTTATGTTTTCATGCTTATGCAGTACATCAATGCTGTATAAAGGAAGCAATGGAGAAAGAAAGATCTCTGTTGCCTTTTGGTTTTGGTTTTAATTGATGAAATTAAATCTGGAGACTTCAAACATACAAGAGAGATGGGATAGAGAAAATATAAAGATAATCAGATACATTTCTCTAGTTTTGGATAACATACCTTATTATCATTGTATAATTCTCTGTCCCATCTCTTTCGTTCTTTTGAAGTTTCCATTTTTTATAAGTTTATTTATTTTTTTAATTAAAGAAAAGCAGAATTTTAATAGCATATATTAATAGAAGAAAGTCTGGGCGACCAGACTTTTTCCTTTGGTATATGATCGATTTACAATGGGCACACTGATTTGAATGCTAATGGCCAGCCACTCTATAATAATTATTCTATTAGCAAAAAGATTTAAGAAAAAATTAACAGATATATCCTTACTTTTATTTAGCAATTATGTATGTACTTATACATTTCATTATTTGAGTAAATCAATGAAAAAGTAACAATTCTTCGAGCAAAAAGTTTTAAGGCATTTTAAGAGATATATTTTTGTGCGATGTAATAGTCTGAGCACATCATGCACTTGAAAATAGTTATTTCCCAAATGTAGTCAGAGTATCAAAGAAAGCCATGGTTAAAACATTTTTTTCTTTTAAGCACTCCTTTGGACTTCTCAGAATCATATATAACAGCATGGCCATTTATATTCTTCTGAGTTCATTAAAATTAATTAATACTACCTGTGTGCGTGCTCTTATCTACTACTTTTCTTAAAATGCTAGTTTTGATTCTTCTTTCTCCATCCATTTAACTGACTGTTATTAATGAAGGAGTGAGCTCTAGGAAAATGTTACTTTTCTGTTTATTATCAAGCCTCTTTTAATCATTTCAAGAAATGAATTATGTGGCTGGTACATTCTCTGAAAACCAGCACAAACTGAAAAGGTCTGTTGCACTGTTTCATGCACCCTGTACCTTCTGGACAAAAAAATATGAACCTAATGATTTTAAAGCAGATTATCTTCTTTACTGAACCATTAGAGCTACTAGTCTTCAGATGGGAAAAATGTGAACTTCAGTACATGACACGTCATTCAGTTTCCGTTTTCCTTCTTTGTTGACTTTTCTGCCTTGTCCCGGGTGAAGAAGGCACAAATGTTCAAGAGAAATATTCGACCAATCATTGATTGATTAGAACAGAAGGTGCTAGTGTACTACAACTACAGGGTGAGGAATTATAAATGAAATTTACATGCTTACATACACATATTTACAATAGAGTGAAGTACCTCTATTATGTGATAAGACTATGAGTCATGGCATATGTTTGAATATAGAAATAAGCAGAGAAGTATAGATGGGTAGTGGAGATTATCCTTTGCCTATAAAGCAATTATGAATAACTTACTGGTAGACAAAGACTGAATTCTTATGCTTACTTTGCCACAAATTCAACCCCTCAAATATCGGAGATCCTCCAAAAGAAATTACACTTGGTGAATTGTGCTGACAGTGATGCTCTTTGCAGAGGTACCTTCCCTCTTCTTCAAGTTCGTGTAACTGTGTTGTTAGTTTATATATGTTTGGGGATGTGAGACACTTCATCCCAGATCAGCTGGGTGCAGGGCAGGTCTTACCCACCCTGCAAAACAAATTAAAAAAGTATGGGGGGGGTGACCTTTTTTGAGGAATGTGGCATGGGAATTCTGATTCTAGGCAGGATGAATTTTATCCACTCACACTGGAAGCAGCAAGTACACTTGCATAACATTAACTTCTAAAAACCAAGAAAGGAACTTCCCAGGCACTTTAAATTCAGTTAATTAGCGCTTTTGTCAGTATCAATCAGCTGACTTCATCAGAATAACAATACATTTTACTTGAGGCCATTTTATATAAAAAATCATGTCACATGACAATCCAATTAAAAAAATGAGCACATTCTAAAAATACATCTAAAACAGTACACCATCAGTTATATGAATTATTTTGTAAAACCATGATTACCTTACTGATACTGAATAAAATAAAAGTCAAATTAACACATAATGCATAACAAAAAAGTATATATGAATGTAAATGTGTAAATATATATGAGTGTATAGCAGCAAACCTCCTGCGAGCTTAAATTAACAACCAAAAATGACAATGGAACTAACAAATAATAATGAAACTGACTATTAATAATGACAAACCCAACTCTATTTTATTCTCACTCCTTGGGTCCATATCTAATTCCAATAAGCTTTTCATTTCAGAAAACTACTAAGACTCAATGCATCGTTGAGTCTGGGAAACTTTTTGGCATTAAGCCTGATTTGCCAAACCAGTTCCCTAAACTCTAAGTAGTCTTCCCACGGACCCCCACATGTTTCTTGTGTAACTTTCTCAAGCACCAAAAACCTAAAAACATGTTCAGGAAACAGTTGAACATGTTTGAACAAGGCATTGTTGTTGTTACAGTTTCTAATGTCTCTGACATGTTCATAAATCCTGTCTTTCAAACATCTTTTAGTTTTTCCAACACAGAATCCTTGACAGCTACTACACAAAGCTGCATAAACTACTCCCCTACTAATACAGCTATGCTTACCTAAAGGTTTAACATAAATGTTGTTGATTTTAATACTAATATCAGTACAAATTATGCAACATTGTGCACAAAATCCACACTTTTTTGTACCGCCGTGCTCCATAGATTTCACCGAATTGCCTTGTTCCAGTAAATTCTTTAAAGTGACACCTCTCCTAAAAATAATATGAGGTGTAGACCCTACCTTATTTACCATATCCATCTGGGAAAAATATGCCAGTTTTTCTTAAGAATGTTGTATATTTGTTTGTAATCTTGTGAAAACCTGGTTACAAAGGAAAGGCGGAAGGCACTAAATGTGCCGTCCTCTCTCTTACCTTGCTCATCACAGTTAGTGTTTGAAGGAACATCCCCAAATACCCTTCCTGAATTGTAAAGGGGTTAAAATATTCCATCCTCTCTTTTTCTCTTCACTTCTTGATAAATTGGGTTAATAAGACTTGGAGGGTAACCTCATGCTAGGAGCATCTGTTTCATTGTATTACTTTGCGCTACAAAGTCATCGTCCCTTATCACCATAGGGGAAATCCAAACATACTGTCCCTTTACTAACCCTCTTTTCACATGTTCAGGATGACTGCTCTGGTAGTGTAAAAGACTGTTAGAATAAGTTGGTTTTCTAAACAAGTCACAAATAAAACACTGCTTAACCACATCTTTTTTTAAGTTGGACATCTAAATAGTTAGTTTCATTTTACCTGTACATATGTGTAAATCTAAGGAATGATGTAGTATTATTGATGTAGAATAAAAATTCCTCGACGCTTTTTAGGTCTCCCTTCCAAATAAAAAAACAAATCATCAATATAACGAAAATAAAAAAGCCACTGTTCCTTGAAAATGGAATGCAACAAAAATTTCCGCTCCCACATCAACATGATAATATTGGCAAACACAGGGGCACAACAGGCCCCCATGGCCACCTCAGATTTTTGTAAAAAAAACTGTCCTTCAAAAAAAACAAAGTTGTATTTGAGAACTAATTGCATTAAACAAACTAGTATAGATACTTTGTTATTGCTGAACAATTTACTGTCAAACAAAAACTCTTCAAACCAATCTAGACCCATTCAGTGTGGAATAACGTTGAACAAATTGGTAACATCGATCGTAAGAAAACTTGCTTGAGAATCAAAACATACTTGATTTAAACTCTTCAAAAAATGCCATGAGTCAACCCCTATGTGGTGCTCGTCCTTCAGGATGTTTTTCAACATTAAATCAATGTATTTCCCAATAAAAAATGTTTTTGAACCAGCCACACTAACAATGGGCCTCATAGGAGGATCATACAAATCTCTGTGTATTTTGGGAATGCCAAAAATATTCGGCACCCTAGGATGTTTAACACTCAAAAATTCATGTACATCATACTCTATTTGGCCCTGGTCAACCAGGTCTTTCAAGGCCAAATCAATTCTATAGTGAGAAATATTGACATAATTCAGTGATGTTTCCTCATATGTGATACCATCTAACAATAACACATTCATTCTATTGTTGTAATCCATTTTTGACATTATCACTACCCCTCCTCCTTTGTCGGGTTTCATAACCCGCACTGATTTGTTGAGGGTTAACTTTTTTAACAGTAGTGTTTCACTCTGTTTTAAGTTGTGCATAACAAAATTCTCCTTACATTTTAACAAGTTTCTGAATTCAAATTCGTACAACAACTCAAAGAGTACCAAAATGTTAGCTAGAGGGGGATTAAAGATACTACACTTACGTACCAATCCATTATTTTCAAAAGATGAACTGTTGTTAAAGAGTAACATAAAGTTCAATTTCTGAACAAAGTACTTCAAGTCCAAAATTAATTCCACCCATTTAGCTCGCTGCGTGGGAACAAAATTGAAACCCTTGCTGAACAAGTCAGCTATACTAGGGTCAAAATTGGTCAAAGAAAAATTGTGCACAACAAAGTCCCCTTGTCTATTAACATATGCGGTATAAATCACATCTCCTCAAATGTCATTAGTTGTTACAATCTCGCCCCTAGAATTAGAAATGCCAATGAAATCATTACCTGAGTTTGTATCAAGTTCCATTTTTTTACCCAGTACTAATTCCATCTGGGTTGATGTTGGCACTTGTCCCAGTGGGGAGGGTTGACTTGTCTTCCCCTCGGTTGATTCCAATACTGTGGATGCCTCGTTTGATTTCGTATCCTTTCGGAGCATCAGGGAGGGTCCCACCTTAAAGGAACACGATTGGTCGGCCGCTGTTCAGCTCTGCCCTACCTGACTTCCTGATTGTTGTTGACTAGACCATTAGATCTGTTAATGTCATTCCCCCGTGAAGGTTTTGGATATGCTTCACCCGCCTGATAGGTCTTGATGTCTCGCTCCAATTTTTTAACTTTCCACAATTGGTCATCATCAGCTAGCCTGTCAACCCTGTTCAAAACACTCTTGTAACCAAGACTAGAATGCTCAAACAAAAGATCCTCACATAGTTTTTTGTCAATTTCTGTAAGTTCATTGTGGAGAACATCCAAACAAAGGGTGTTATGTTTGATCAACAACTGCATTAATTCAGTCCCTTGCGGTTGAATAAAACAATTAAGTCCTTGTACAAAGCTGAGTCAGAAGTTAACCCATTGGGAAATTTCCAATAGCGAAGACCCTTAGGAACTAAATTCTTCTTGATACATTCACAAAAATAGGCATTCTTGACCTGTAATTTACTGCATTTGAGAAGCTTATTTTCAAACACTGATAATGTTTGTTTAAAAGTCCCATTGAATATATTATTACCATTGCCGTGTTGGAATGAAAAATCCCTGTCAAACCATCTCTGAAAAGTGTTAATGTTCAGATCGCTACTTCCACCACTGGAGCTACCTTCCAAATCTCCCGTGTTTGAATGACCTTGTCCAGGAGGTATACTGCCATCACTTCTGTTTGGCGTACCGAACTTTGCTTCTCCGGATATCTCATGCAAAAGTTGAGTTAAAATGCCCATGTTCTATCTTGGGTCATTTCCCAAGGTAAAAGTACATGGAGAAGAACTCATTCTTGGAACCACAAACTTCCAGACAAAACCAAGAACCAAACAATAGTAACTTCAAAAAAACAAGAAAGGAACTTCCTAGGCACTTGGAATTCAGTTAGTTAGCGCTTTTGTCAGCATCAATCAGCTGAAACACTTGCATAACATCTTTTAGGTGTAGCATTATATCCTTTCTGAACTATGAGTTTAGTCTGCAGGTGAGTGACACTTTCCTACAGATATGCTGACAGTCTAACATAACAATATTGGTTTCAAAGGTGGTCAGTAATGGGACTAAATGATGAGTGTGAGGTTGAAATGCTCTTTTCCATAGACAGATTTATTAGGCTGATGAAGAAAAGAAGAGGATGAAGCAGGTTTCATTAAAGGAATTCTATGACTTATTTGTGATTTTACCCTCTCTGTTGTATGTACAGTAAATGTTCTGTTGTTAGTACAGTAGTTTTAAATGTGAGGCTCATAAGGTATAAAACCAGGAAGAAGGAATGAAAGGACACATAAAAAGTGAAACAGAAGAGAGTAAAAAAGACTGAGACAGTGAACCTTTCTTTGGAACTACAGTAAAAAATACAGAAGTACAGACAAATAAGACAAAAAAAATACTTGCAAAACAGCCAGAGAAAAATAAAGTAAGTGAAATATAGCACAATGTGTGGCTTACACTATAAAAAGATGAGTAACATCTGAGGTTACAACCAAAAAAAAAAAAAAAGAAAAAAACAGGCAACTACAACCATGTCTGGATGGAAAACAAAAAAATATATATATTGTCTTTTTTTCAGGTATCAAACACCCCACTCCCTCAATATGGGACACAGCCCCAAACATGTACGTACTAAATCCATGGTGACACAAACAGGAAGAAAAGGAATCACTGCTAGTGCACACATTAAGAATACATCACTTATTTCCTGTGTAAAACAGCAATTGGTGAGTTCAGCTTCACAGAGCTAAAGTCAACCAAATATCATCTCATATTTTTGTAAGTCTGATGAGGTACAGGCTAGCCTGATATAAGGGAGTTAAAAAACCTCTGAAAACTCAGAGAAAGCTGTCCAGTGTATTCTGCTTAGCTATTCAGCCATGTTTTAAATAAATTCAAATATGTGGAGGGTGTAGCTTGGCCTAGGATCTCATTGTGGCTTAGTTCAGTCTCTCTCACAAATGGCATGGTGATTTTTCTATCATAATAGTAGACATAAAAGAGACAGGTAGCAAGAACTAAAGGCAAAGTGGCAGGAGTGCCAACTTAAATGGAAAATGTGTTGCTTACTCATTTTAAAAGTATAATTTAGACGGATAGCTAATACTGATGTTTGAACACTTTTCTGTGCGCTGCATGGAGGCATATCATTCTGTGGTGCTGCATACTTGGTAAGCACATCCACTAGTATGTGAGGGTAGATTTCTTTCACTGTAGAAGAGAGTAAGAAAATGACACAAAGTGATAATTAAAGAAAACACACAAATGATAGGAGTTACAAAAGAAAGTACACATGCTTAGCAAACAGAAGAAGGAGAGTTAATGTTTGAACTGCTGGAGTCCCAGAGAAAGTGAACATGCACCACTTACTAAATTTTGTGGGGAATATGGCAGGATAGTAGCTGAAAGTGCAATTTAATATTGTTTTCATAATAGATAGGATTCACAAGGATGGAAAAAAGAAACTGGAGTCAGACAGTCCTACATGTGTTCATGGTCTTCATTTCCTTACTTATAAGAGAATGGATTACTTATCATATCAAGAAAAATGGAGGTTTCCTTGTTGTGCATCAACTTTATATCAATGTCATAAATAAGAGGATTATTTGAAGAAGAAACTCAACGAATAAGGTTTACCTGTGTCAGTTATTTACCCAGCCATACTGATGGTGCCAAACTTGGATAAGATAGGATAGGAGATATACCCATATTGTGCACGGGTTCACTTCAAAATCCTGAAAGCTCAAAATACTGAAATCTCATAATACTGAATCTCATAATATTGAAAAATATACAGGACACCAACACTGACTGTATTGCAGCAGAAATACATACAGAAACAAAGAAAAGATAAACCATATCAGTCTAAACCAACTGCACCCTGCATGTGGGGGGCTGCACCCCCCACACCCCCTGATACATAAATTGATCAACTCCAAGATCGCACTTCACTACACTGAGATGAGTTATGTTGTAGTATAGTAACATTAAAAGGGAACATGACTAAGGTTATAACAGGCAGTCATGAATCATGTAATAGTATGTTTTCCATTTTCCTCTGTTGAATGTGATCTCAGAGTTCATTTATTTAAGTAGCAGGAGGTGTGAGGGGTGCAGGTGGCTTGCCCCCTGCTTATAATTGTAGATGAGTAATATGTTTCTGTATATAGTTCTGCTGCAATACAGTCAGTGTTGGTGCCCTGTTTGTTTTTCAGTATTATGAGATTCAGTATTATGAGTTTTCAGTATTTTTAGCTTTCAGGATTTTGAAGTGAACCCATTGTGCACACATATTGGTTTTACAAAGAAAAGGACAAAACAAATAACTGTTCAAGGAACTCCTTGGGGTGCATAATCAACTATAGGAAATGGAGTGGGAGGAAAGCAAGTCCAAAAGAATGGAGGATGCATCCTGTGCATAGTTGTTTAGGAAAAGGCCTGGCAAGAAGGTAATGCTTCAGACAATCAAATATGAATCTGTGCTGGAACGCTTCAGAAACCTTCAAGCATGGTATATTTTCAAAGGTGTATAGGACAGACTACCCAGAGCTGACAGACATAGGGAAATGTAAGAGTTAATAGGTGTAGAAAAGAACTCAGAGCAATTCTAATCATAAGGAACACTACTCTCTTTAAAAATAAAACATAACCTATTACTAATAACATTGGTACAGAAGAAGTAGTGATGTGACAAGCATCATGCATGATAAACATCAATGGAAGAAAGAGGGGAGATCACATTCTAATACAAAAGATGAGGTCTGTTTGAACATCAGGGATGGATTCAGGATGCTAGACCATAGTACTGCATCTCAAATTTTCATTAGAGGTGATACTTCTCAGAAGTGAAACTAGAGGGAGACATGAAAGAAAATGTAAAATTGGAGACTGTATTAAAAACTTCTGTTGAGGCATAAGCATGTTGTAATTTGGACTAATTGAATATTTAATGAATGCTAGTGCATGCTGGATAGTAAAACGCCGAACACTGTGTCAAAACTATACATTACTGAATTTTACAAATGAGAATAAGAAAGTTGATCCAGTTTTTATTAGGATATCATGAGCAGATTTTGAGGGCAAAAAAATAATCCAGAGGAGCATGAAACATCTGGAATTATTTTATTACAGAAAGTGAAGGGAGAGAGGATGTTTTTGCCAACCATAGACTGATCTCACTTCTGAATATGAATGAAAATTTTTAACAAAAATTCTAGGGAGGAGGTTGGATGAGATATTCCTCAGAATCTTAAGACTAGAACCAGAAGGTTTTCATAAAAAGTGGGCAGAGCACTGACAACTGGTGGAATATGACCAATTTTCTTAAACACCATCAGATAGGGCACTGATATGAAGGGGTAGTTTTCTTTGATTTTAAACAAGATTTTGATACAGAGAGATGGTATTTCTTGTTCAATGTATTGTGGAGAAGGAATTATGGAGACATATTTATTCTATGGTTTCTGATGCTGTATGGCAAATCCTTCTTTGATGTTTTAGTAAATAAGGGAATATGTATTTAGTTATGTATTTATTTATTTATTTTACATTTGTTGACCGGGATTGTCCGACTAAGCTGAAGAGCCCTTTTTCAGTGGAGGCCCGGGGAGAAAAGCTTCAACATATTATACAATTTTCATTATAAATTAGCATTAAACAGCAATGTTACAGGATTATTACAAGGCATTAAGTAGTAATACAATGTTACACAGTGTAAATAATCAGGAGTATAGCATAACTATTTCAAGATGTATAAAAAGAAATATGAATCAGGAGTATAGCATAACTATTTCAAGATGTATAAAAAGAAATATGTCATTAAGATGAATATAATTTTTGGGTTAAGTGGTTACAAAAATCCAGTTTTATGATAATGTAGTTGCATGAAGGCAAGACAATTACAATAGAATGTTTCTCTGAGGCGATTTGCTTAATAGATTTTAGAAGACAGCAGAAAGAGTAGTCAAGGAAGATTAGAAAGAGCTAGTGAGAAGAGGGAGTTAAGGGCAGAAAGTAGATTAAGGTATGAGAAGTAGGGGATGTTAAGGAGGGAGAATGCAGTGTACACAAGGAAAGATTTTCCAAGAGTCCAGACAACTATGTCTTTGTTAACAAGAAAGTTCCTCCTTCTGATACAAGAGCTAGCCCTGAAAGTACATGAGATTGTAAAACAGAGACACATTTATTAGTGGAAAGGATATGTTTCAGTTACATGATGATGATTTTATTTTCATGGATGAAAATGCAAATATGGCTGTATTAATGGTGCTGGATATATTTTAACTCATATAAAATGCTTGAATCTAAACTAAATTTGTAATAATACAGTATTAGCCAGGCTGGGAGATGCCAGATAGGGTACAGTTAGTTATATACAGGAGGTATAGGTTTACCACTATTTCAGTTTGGAGGTGGGCTACATATACGAAAGGAAAGCAATAAGAAATCTAGAAAATCTATATAAATATAAGTAAACTGTTACATAATGAATGTGGCAAGATATATATATATATATATATATATATATATATATATATATATATATATATATATATATATATATATATATATATATACAGCTGTTGACAAAATAAAGATTATGATTCTCCCCATGTTATACATGTTACATGACATATTTTAATGTTGTTTGACCAACCATTAGTGATAAAGATACATGCTCTACTTGAAGAGTATGTTGGTGAGGCACACCAATACAGAATTCCGAGACAGGAATTGATTACTTTACCATCTGAAGGGGATGGAGACTAATACACAGATTGGTCACTAAAATATGACACAATGGAAAATGCTGCATGAAGAAGGCATCAATATAGAATTATGAGCAGGGGAATCTATGTCCCTGTATAAAATAAATAAATACATAAATAAACAATGAAATGACAGACAGTTACAAAAATACAGGGGGACAGTAATCAAGCAACTTGTGGATATGAGCTGAAAAATCATTGTATATAAAAGAATATGGGATCAAGTAGATATCAAAGATTAAGTTCCCAACTGTGAGTAGATTATGCCAGAAAAAGCAGGCATGTATGGATTCAAATTTGGCATCTTGCTACATTTAAAACAATGGGAAAGAGGGGGTGGGCTTTTCCACTAAGAGGAAAGGAGAAGTTTCCAGCTTGGGAAACAAATTCTACCAAATAAAGTATTGGTGAAGATATATGATAAATGGTCCAGCACTACACTGGGGAGAAAACATAGGGAGTTTCTTTTCAGCAAGCAGAATAGTATTAAAAATAGATAAGGTAGTATAATATATAAAGATATCAGGCAACACAGAAGTATCAGACTTGAAACAGAGTGGATGGTTAAGGAAGCTACTAGTGAGGGAATACATCAATGTAGGTATGAACATAAGGGAGAATGCCTTTTATCTCATGACATGGCCATATGTTTGGGACCAACAAACGAGGATCATATATTTTGGGTACAATAAGCTTAATAAGCAACATGGAATAAATGAATCAGAAGTTTGAAGTGCTGGGTGTGTGGACCTGATGAGACAGTGATGATCCATATTGTTTGAGAGTGCTAAAGTGCACAAAAAGGATGGAGACAAGCAACCTAAAGGTGGATGGAGATATTATTCAGTGAAAACCTTAAGATGGTCACAGGAAGCACTGGAGTATGGGGTAGAGGCATACACAGAAGATAAGAGAATGGACAGTGCACTCTACAAATATTAAGAGTAGAGTATTTGAAACTAGAAATGACAAACATTATTATAGACTCAATGTGATGGAAACAAACTTAAAAGGTGGATCTCTGTGACATTTTTATTTGAATTTGAGTAAAGCTAAAAGGTATATTGGATACATAGAACTATTTAGGCTTATTAAATAGTTATGTCAAGGTTGGTAAGCATTTTGGTCGTATATAAATATGTATATGGTATTTTGAATATCGTTCACTTTTGTTACCTCATCTTGCAAATGTGTGTATACGTTCCATAATTTATGTGAATCTGTTTTTTTCTGGATAGTTCATGTTTTTTTAACATAATTAAACAATAAATATAACATTACAAAAGGGTTAAGTTCTAGTTAATGTAATATCAGGAGCACTGCAGAAGTGTGACTCATAAATTTGAATTCTGTTTCTGTGTTTTTATGCCAATGGAGTGGCCAATAGGAGCCTGATTTCTTCTTTTATCAAGAATGACAGATGGGGAGGGATGTGAGGTGTAGACATGGGATGGTAACAGTATAGCAGTATGGAAGCAGGAACACACAAGCAAACATAAAACACAGAACAAGACTAATAGGGGAGGTGTTGGCACAAAGTCATTTTACAATGGATTTCCAGACTTATACAGAAGGATGACAAGCGGTGATGGGAAGAACTGGATAAAAAAAAAAAACAAGGGTGGGAGATGATACACAACATAACTCTCAACCTGCAGCTATTGAAAATAGATACAAAGGCCCCTTGAAATGTAGGTACATCTAGCCAAAAATCTGATTATTTAGTTAAAATAAAACCTGAATACCAAAGTGCACTCTCCACTTCTTATAGGAATGTGGGATAGTACTCAAAACATGTTTGAAAAAAAAGCAGCTATGCACTACGGGAAAAAACGTTAGCAGTGTGCAAATCCCATCAGTATGCCAGTTAGAAGTGGCACCTGCGTGAACATATGATGTCTAAAATAACATGGCTGTGACCTGCTCTCACATTTACTGCACATCTTAGGTACACTCTCTCTATGATCTCTTCTTTCTTTTTGGCATAGACTGTCAGCATGATACCTTCTCAGGTCACTATACTGGTGCTGGCATATAGACTGTCAGCATGATGCCTTCTCAGGTCACTATAGTGGTGCTGGCATTGCTCCCAGAGCAGCTCATGCCAGAAGTAGCTGTCACTATCACAGCAAGGCTATGACAGGCATCCACTTTATACGGGGAATTCTGATAAGAGTACTGCAGCAGGCAATTCCTCTGGTCTCTGTACAGAAAGTGTAGAGATACTTTAATTTTATTGATTTAATTATTTGACATTTGATTGCAAGGAAAATAATAAGTGAATACAGTTCAAGTGAATTAATTATAGAGAGTACAGGAAGTGAAACTGATGTAGTAATTAGGAAAGGCAAGTAGGACAGTGACTAGAGGGGATAAATGTATGGATGAAGAAATATTTCACCACCTTTGGAACACCACCTGTGAGCTCCCTAAGTGCTTTCAGTAGCCACAACCTTGTGGAAGAACACAAACCAAAGAAATGTGGCAGCCCTTTTGAATACAGACATTGTGCTACTGTTGACATTTGATGTGCATCTTCTGGTTCCTCATTAGTGAGACCATCACAGTGCCACCATAGTACATAGCACGCGTACATGGTATGCCATGGTGTTAGGGTGCAAACTAAGACATGTAATGAGTGTACCAGTAGCACAGTACCTAAAATGTTATCACTTCTGCACTTTACACCTCCCTAGGTCATAATATGGCAATAGTTTTCCATTTGCCCCTGCTGGGGTTATTAACATACCTATGCATTTACATTGCATTTCAAGTACTCATGCGCATGCACATACACAGTGTTGAAGGAGCCTCTTAGTGCAGCCTAGAAATCTTTTTTTCTATTATTGTTTTATTGTTTAATTGTTTTTAATTGAGGTTTGGGACTGGGTATATAAGTCTTTCTTTGATGTCATTAAATGGATTCTCATGAAGTCCACAATAATATAGACGAAAGCGCTTAATTTTGTTCAAGAAAGCTGTTTTGTTTTCAGTGGTGTCCATGTGTGCATCTCTGTAGATGGAGAGTAAGGAGGGCCTGTGGTGTCATTAATTAGGTCTGCTGGCCTGGCAAGGTTCTAGTGGATTATGCAGCAAACACAACTGTCTTGCTGGCTTCAGAGATTACCTTTAGGAATAATTTCTGTTGCTGGCCAAAACAGGACAGATGACAGATGAACAGTTCAATAGAAGGGGCACTGGCATGACTGCTCATGCATGCAGCAAGTCAACTTTACTGGTAGAGGAGCAGAGGACAGGCCACAAGTGGGGTTTCACTGACAGAGTCACACTGATAGACACATATAAATTTCTGTCATCTGGAGGTTCAAACAGTTCTGGCATCCATGGTGTTGTTCAGAACTTTGGTTCTGAACTGCTTGGAGCACACAGAATATCAGCTGGCAATGTCCCGGGTGGGTATGACACAACTTGTGGTAGTAACATTACTCCCCGTCTAATTCAGGGCCACATGAGCATGGCTTCTTTCTTGCTACAGAAACATTGGTAGTACAGCTACAATGGCAGTCTGCTCAAGGTTTCTTGTCACAGGTTTTCCATAAGACTCACTTATATAGGATTACTTCACACAATTTCATGTGTTGTTTAGTTTATCTTATGTGTTTACAATGGTGTTGTATGGATATAGATATGCCTGATGTTGGGAATTGTTTGGACCTAATGATATTGGCAGTCAAATCTAAGCACAGTAATGACATCAGTGGTAGACACAGGTAATGCAATGGCTATTTCTCCTCCCCCTACTACAGGCATGGCTCTTGTGCAACCCACACCTTGGACCCAGGTTCATAGTAGACAGGACATGGCCAATGTATCAGCACAAGGAGAACCATCATTTCCAGTAGCAGATTCGTCCTTGGTTGTTGTCAGCTTCATTGAGACTGAGAAAGAATTCAGAGGTTGGTGGACTGGTGGCTGGTCATGCCACTGGTACTAAATTCCTCTTGATCTAAGTCCCTCTAAGGCCATAAGGCACCCTTTATTTAGGGATATTATGCATGGACAGGAAGAGGTTAATGCAGTAGCAGCTGACGTTGTTGTGACTGTGCATGATCTAAGGATACCCACCGGGAGTCCCAGAGCAATATGTGCAGCATTATGAAGCGATTGTGTATGGTGTCTATATGATGCAGATGGCCTAGTTTACACACCCACCATGGTCACCACTCTTCCCTTGGCCAGTCCACTTCTGCCTCTGTTTAGGAAGCCCATCATAGTACAGCAAGGTGTGATACCCATATTGCCACCACCTGTACACAACCATCCAGTGTTAAGTGTACTGTTAGATGCCATGTACACCAAAGTAGATTGGATGCTCATGCTTAGACCACAGGTAGAAGATCCAGATGTTTGTGCACTCCTTCCTCTGTTCATGCTGTTGATTATGACTGTAACCTTCCAAGGTGAATGCACACCTAAGGATGGGGATGTACACTATCAGTACATAAATCTCCCATGAGTGCCTTAGAGCTGTCCATCAAACTCCATCACAGTATTGCACCATCTGATAGGGTTGCGTCCTTGTATAGCCAGACACACACACACACACACACACACACACACACACACACACACACACACACACACACACACACACACACACACACACACACACACACACACACACATACACATATGCATTAACACCATGCACCACTGCCAAGACATTCCACACTGGAGACTCCACTTTATACTGTCACAGTCCACCTGACTCTCCACATTCACCAGTACATGACTTGCACAGTCACATAGAGCATTAACTCACACCTACACACTATCCATTTTTGACTCTTGTCACTATGGCCCTCCTCACATGTGCATATGTCGACAACTGTGCTATGACCTAGTACTTGGTTACATGGACAGCCTGCATCCGATACACTGTGTGTCCAGCTTTTACATGCTATAGTACAGCCTGAGTGTATGACTACATACATCATTTTTACTGCCATGTATCCAGTTAGACTAGCCCGGTAAACAAATGTAAAATAAAATAAATAAATAAATAAATAAGATATACTTATGAAACAGATGCTGCCTCTTATCCATTGCCATAGCATGCTGCACACACCTGTGCATCGTCTAGTCATTCCCTGCAGCCAGGCTCCTCCTTAAGCACTGCCCTCACTTCTGACTCTGGGACTTCCTCCTCCTGACGTCTATTTCCTGCTATATTTGTCTGTATGACATGATGTTTTGTAACCATGCACAAACTGAGAATATTATGTTGTATACTTCAGTCATTATACTGTAGATCATCATCAGAAACATCTACACCAAAGAAGTGGACCTTTAGTAGTCTGGAGACATGTTTAGCAATAAATCATGCCTATGACTGGCAGTGATATGTGCATTTTCTGCCACTGGTTGTGGGTTTCTTGTCAGTGTCAATAGCTATAGCCATAGCTCCAAGGTATATCCATATTCAACAATAAGATGCTATGTAGAAAGTGACCACTCACAACCCACTGATATAAGTTGCACATGTGAAAATATAGGAATTGTGGTCACTTCCTTTGATGCCTACTGTCACACTGAGTATTATATCCTGTGTATTACTGGACATCTGACAGGTGATGGAATGTAACCCTTTGTGGTTGATTTAGATTTACCATTGCCTCTGATCCCCAGGTGGGTCTTTTTTTTTTTTACTTTAGATACAGTCAATGGCTCTCAGTACCACAAGGAAAGTGGCCATGTCAAAAAGCCAGCATGGTGTAGTTCTTTCTCTACTGTGTGCAAGAACCACTTATTTACCCCCAGATGCTGCAGCATGGCATTGAAAAACTAGTAGATTATCCTTAAGGCAGATGTACCACCACTCACTAGAAGGTCCTTGTAAACTAAATTCCCGAAATCATACATACCTTGGTGTCTATAGGCATGGGAAAGAAACACATTGCATGGGTCTGCATATGACTGCAACTCATCTCAGCTAGTTCCTGCATGATTCCTCTATACAAATGGTAGCAGTCCACAATCTCTGTGTAGTGGAGGGTATGTTATGTTAGGTGTGTACAGATTAACTCATGACACTGAGGTTAATGACATAAAGCTTGTTGAGTACAAACACTGAAAACAATTCTTGCACATACAAATTTAGTAAAGCATCAGCTAACAAGTTTTCATTCTCCCATAAATCAAGAATGTTACTACAATTATCGACTCTAGTGGTAGTATCTTGACACAAGAAATATGTACATTTATGACTTGTGCCTCACTATTGCTTACCTTAATTAGAATTCACCATCACTCTTATTTTAATAAAGTTACTCATGTCCAGATCATTAACCCAGCCACTGGGGATGCACAAGCCAGTGCATTTCTTTGTGCCGGTCCCAAGCCCGGATAAATGGGGAGGGTTGTGTCAGGAAGGGCATACGGCGTAAAAATTCTACCACATAACTTATGGCACGAAAATTTCATATTTCCATGCCAGATTGGTCGAGGCCTGGGTTAACAACGACCGCCACCAGTACTGTTAGCCAACAGGGTGCCGGCGGAAATTGGGCTACTGTTGGCCGAAGGAGAAGAGGAGGGCGAAGGCATGCCCGAAGGCAGGAAGAAAGGAGGAAGGTTAGGAGTGTAGCAGCAAGGGTAGGAACTTTGAATGTTGGCAGTATGAGATGTATAGGAAGAGAGCTAGCTGATATGATGGAGAGAAGGTAGGTTGATATATTGTGTGTGCAAGAGACCAGATGGAAGGGCAGTAAGGCCAGGTGTTTAGGAAACGGGTTCAAATTGTTCTATCATAGTGTGGATGGCAGGAGATGGGGTAGGGGTTATACTAAAGGAACAATATGCCAAGAGTGTCTTAGACGTGAAGAGAGTGTCTGAAAGAGTGATGTTTATGAAGCTCGAAATCGATGGTGTAATGATGAATGTTGTTAGTGCATATGCTCCACCGTGCGATGGATGAGAAAGAGAAATTTTGGAGTGAGTTGGATGAAGTTGTGGTGAGTGTATCCAAGGGTGAGAGACTAGTGACTAAAGTGGACTTTAATGGGCATGTTGGTGAAGTGAACAGAGGGGATGAGGAAGTGATGGGTAGGTATGGTGTTAAGGAGAGGAATGCAGAAGGTCAGATGATTGTGGATTTTGAATATGTATTTTAAGAAGAGGGAGGAGCATAGGGTGACGTACAAGAGTGGAGGAAGATGCACACAGGTGGATTATATCCTATGTAGGAGGGCTAGTCTGAAGGAGATTGGAGACTGTAAAGTGGTGGCAGGGGAAAGTGTAGTTAAGCAGCATAGAATGGTGGTCTGTAGGATGACGTTGGTGATCAAGAAGAGGAGGAATGTGAAAACAGTGCCAAGGATTAAATGGTGGAAGTTAAAAAAGGGTGATTGTGAAGTGGAGTTTAGGGAAGAGTTAAGACAGGCACTGGGAGGCAGTGGAGAGTTATCGAATAGCTGGGTAACTACAGCAGAACTAGTAAGAGAGACTGCTAGAAAGGTGCATGGTGTGAAATCTGGACAGAGGAAGGAGGACAAGGAGACCTGGTGGTGGAATGAGGAAGTACAGGAGAGTATACAGAGGAAGAGGCTGGCGAAGAAGAAGTAGGATTGTCAAAGAGATGAAGAAAGTAGACATGGGTATAAGGAGATGAGGTGCATGGCAAAGAGAGAGGTGGCGAAAGCTAAGTATAAGGCATATGGAGAGTTGTATGAGAGATTGGACACTAAAGAGGGAGAAAAGGACCGATTGGCTAGATAGAGGGACAGAGCTGGGAAAGATGTGCAGCAAGTAAGGGTGATAAAGGATAGTGAGGGAAAGGTACTCACAAGAGAGGAGAGTGTGTTGAGTAGATGGAAAGAGTATTTTGAGAGGCTGATGAATGAAGAGAATGAGAGAGAGAGAAGGTTGGATGGTGTGGGGATAGTGAATCAGGAAGTGAAACAGATTAGCAAGGAGGAAGTAAGGACAGCTATGAAGAGGATGAAGAATGGAAAGGCTGTTTGCCCAGATGACATCTCAATGGAAGCATGGAGGTGCTTAGGAGAAATGACAGTGGAATTTTTAACTAGATTGTTTAATGGAATTTTGGAAAGTCAGAGGATGCCTGAGGAGTGGAGAAAAAGTGTTTTGTTACCTGTCTTTAAGAATAAGGATGAGTTGCAGAGCTGCAGTAACTACAGAGGGATACAATTGATCAGTCACAGCTTGAAGTTATGGGAGAGAGTAGCAGAAGCTAGGTTAAGAAGGGAGGTGATGATTAGTGATCAGCAGTATGGTTTCATGCCAGGAAAGAGCACTACATATGCGATGTTTGCTCTGAGAGTGTTATTGGAGAAATACAGAGAAGGTCAGAAGGAGTTGCATTGTGTCTTTGTAGACTTGGAGAAAGCATATGACAGGGTACCTAGAGAACAGTTGTGGTATTGTATGAGGAAGTCAGGAGTGGCAGAGAAGTATGTGAGAGTGGTACAGGATATGTACGAGGGTAGTGTGACAGTGGTGAGGACTGCAGTGGGGGTGACAGATCCGTTTAAGGTGGAGGTGTGATTACATCAAGGATCAGCTCTGAGTTCTTTCTTATTTGCAGTGGTGATGTACAGGTTGACAGATGAGATCAGACAGGAGGCCCTGTGGACTATGATGTTTGCAGATGACATTGTGATCTGTAGTGAGAGTAGGAATCAGGTTGAGGAGACTCTGGAGAGGTGGAGATATGCTCTAGAGAGCAGAGGAATGAAGGTCAGCAGGGCTAAGACAGAATATATGTGTGTAAATGAGAGGGAGGGTAGAGGAATGGTGAGGATGCAGGGAGTAGAGTTGGTAAAGGTGGACGAGTTTAAGTACTTGGGATCAACAGTTCAAATTAATGGTGAATGTGGAAGAGAGGTGAAGAAGAGAGTACAGGCAGGGTGGAATGGGTAGAGAAGAGTGTCAGGAGTGATTTGTGACAGATGGGTACCAGTAAGAGTGAAAGGGAAGGTCTACAAGACAGTAGTGAGACCAGCTATTTTATATGGGTTGGAGACAGTGACATTGACTAAAAGTCAGGAATCAGAGTTGGATGTGGCAGAGTTAAAGATGTTAAGATTTGCACTCGGTGTGACTAGGATGAATAGGATTAGGAATCAGTATATTAGAGGGTCAGCTCATGTTGGACAGTTTGGAGACAAAGCAAGAGAGACAAGATTGTGTTGGTTTGGACATGTGCTGAGGAGGGATAAGAGGTATATTGGGAAAAAGATGCTAAGGATGTAGCTGCTAGGTAAGAGGAAAAGAGGAAGGCCTAAGATAAGGTTTATGGTCCTCCTCAGTACTGGCATAACCAGTCAGGAGGAGAAGGAAACCACACTCACTACAATTCCAGTCTCACATAGACCTACCACGACAGCAAACCAAACACATAATCACACAAAAACATACTTGGAGGCTCTAAATAAAGATCTGCCTAAGCAGCAGAGACCTCCAAAGCAGACACCCAAACAACCACTACCCCAAAACAAAACACGTGCAACACATATCTCACAAAGCCAGTGTGCCGAACAGTCACAGCCCTTAAGACTAAACAACACACCTGATACACTTGTAATAGGTGACTCTATCGTCAGGCACACTGATGTCCCGCTCACCAGGCTGAACAAGGAGAGGGTCACGGTGAGCAGACTGTCGGGCGCTAGGATCCGCCACATAACACAAGCACTCAGGTCACTCCAAGGCAAGTACAAATATGACTCAGTCATTGTCCATGCTGGTGTGAATGACCTGAGACGTACCTCCCTGGACTACATGAAAAGAGACATAAAGGAGCTCTCTGAGCATGTAGCCCAGGCCGGTATGACCCTGACCTTGAGTAGCATCTAACCCTCACCAAGAATGATGCCACAATATGAAGGCAAGATGATCAATTTCAACAATTGGCTTAAGTACTGGTGTCATTCAAAGGGGATCCAATGCCTGTCAGCTTGGGATGATATTCTCGACAAGCCATGATGCTTCGCTAGGGACGGCTTGCACCTGTCACCCCTGGGCTTTCGGATATTGGCAAAGGCTCTTGCTACCCCCATAGTGCCTTTTTTAGGCAAGGCTCAAAAGACAAACCCACCTCCATCCCTTATCACAAGGGATAAGAAACTAAGAGTAATGCTACTCAATGCCAGAAGTCTAAACCTCAAGATGCATGAACTTGAAACTCTCCTTAGCATGAAGAACATCTATATCTGTGCAGTAACAGAAACCTGGTTCAGGGCTCCTGAGAGCATCCCAGCACTACCAGGTTATACCTCATACCATGCTTTTCGGCCCCAAAACTTGGACCGAACCACAAAAGGAGGTGGAGTATCAATATTCATCAAAGATACCCACACCTCCAGGTTGGTGGCAAAGCACGAAACATCAGAGACTATCCATGTGCAACTAACAGTGGGTAAAACTGCCTTCCAGTTTATAGCCTGCTACAGACCACCCTCCCAAACCCAGGAACCCCATTCGGCCTTTCTGAGAACACTGGAAAATATGAAGGTCTCTCCAAACACCATTATATTGGGCGACTTCAACTACCCAAACATAGACTGGGAGCATTACTCTAGCTCCAACACCCTAGCCCAAAGGTTCCTAGAATTTATAAACTCAAATGCTATGGAACAACTTGTTACCACTCCCACAAGAGGGGAAAACATACTGGACCTGATCATCACCAACATGGGGACTCTATGCTCCAGACCAGAAGTGTATCCCTCACTGGTAAGATCAGACCATAAACTAATCTCACTGGATATTCACATCCCGACCCCACCCCCTGCCCAGAAAACCACAGTGAAAAACTTCTCTAAAGCAAATTTCACACTCCTCAAAACCAAGGTGGAATCCTTCAAAGCCCCTGGGCCTGTGGAAAATACGGCCCAGGGCGCAGAATCCTTTATAAATGCATTCTATGAACACCATCAGGAATGCATGGATCATGCGATCCCAAATAAAACCAAGACCCAATCCTCCAAAGGCAGACGTCCTGTCTGGTGGACCCCAGCCATAAACAAACTATACAATAGAAGGAGGAAGCTACTAAATGATTGAGCAAAATCCCAAAAAGGGAAGGCATCACTGATCAGTATTAGCAAAAAACTACGGGCACTCATAAAATTGTCTAAGGCCAGCTTCGAGAGAAAAATTGCACAGGACACTAAGGATAATCACAAGGCTTTCTTTAGTTATGTTAGGAATCTGGGTGGTAATTCCCAGATATGCTCAGAATTAGTCCAAAATGACAAAAATACACTGAACCCACAGACATTGCCAACATCCTAGCTGACAGGTTCAGCAAACTCCCCTTCCCACCAAAAGGGCAAATATCTATCCCAGCAGAGTGCTGCCCCCCCTGACATCTCAGATGCTCAGGTAAGAGCCGCCCTCTCCAAAGCAAAAGACACAGCATCAATGGGACCAGAAGGTGTCCCAGGCTGCGTCCTACATGAACTCAAGAAGAGCTAAACCCAAACATAAAACTACTGTTCAATCTCAGCCTTACTACAGGATATGTGCCCAAAGAGTGGCGTACAGCAACAGTGGTCCCTCTCCATAAAGGTGGTGCCTCAACGGATCCTGGAAACTATTGCCCCATAAGCCTGACTAGCTTGGTCTGCAAAGCTATGGAAAGGATCATCATGGACCTCATAAATAAAGATATTGGGGACCTACAGACACTGGATCCTACCCAGTTCGGCTTTGTTAAGTGCAGATCCTGCCTCTTAAACCTGGTTGATTTCTTTGAAACAGTCACCAAGGCCATTGACGAGGGGAAGGTGGTCCACACAGCCTACCTGGACCTCGAAAAAGCCTTCGATACAATACCCCACTCGGGCATTATAGATAAGCTCACCAGCTTAAATATAAACCCTATGTCACTAGATGGATTGCAAACTGGCTCAAGGACAGAACCCACATGGTTAGAATTGCTGGAGCCATGTCAGACTCCAAACCAGTTACAAGTGGTGTCCCACAAGGCTTAGTCCTGGGACCTCTCTTGTTCAGTATATATTTCTCGGAGGTACAGGCCAACATGGAAGGACTGTGGCTGACCAAGTTCGCAGATGACTGCAAACTGGGCGCCATAATCGACTCTCCAGCCGACACAAGCATCCTCCAAAAGGGCCTCATAGAAACAGACAACTGGTGCCAGAGCCATGGCCTCAAGCTAAATGCCAAAAAGTGTATAGTCATCCCCTTTGGCAAAAACAAAGTGCCCACAAATTACCACATAGGTGGTAATCCATTAAATACAGAAGAAGTAATTAGGGACCTGGGGACCCAAGTTGATAGCAATCTCTCATTTGAGAATCACGTGACCAAAGTGATTAGAAAAACATTTTATATAGCCCACCTAATCATGAATGGATTCACATCTAGATCAGGGGAGGTCATCGTGCCTCTTTACTCATCCCTCATCAGACCCATAATTGAGTACAATGCCCCTTTTGGGATGTACCTTACCAGACACCTGCAGCAACTGGAAAGACCTCAAAAGTACCTCACCAAGAGGATCAAAGGGCTCAAACAGATGCTGAACGGTTAAAGAAACTCCAGCTATACTCAGTGACATACCGCCTGTTCAGAGGCGATCTGTGCCTGATGTATAAAGCCATGTCCAACCCGGAATTAATGGACATGCTGCACCTCAGAAAATCCAAATCCCATTGTGCTACGCGCTCGAGAGACTTGAACCTCAGCACTGAAATAAATAGGACATGCTGGAGGGACAGATTCATAACCCAGAGGCTCCCTTCACTCTGGAATAAAATCCCAGTCCAGGTTAGGCAGAGTCCCTCATTGACTCTCTTCAAGAGGAATCTTGATGAGTGGATGGGAGATTGTAGGTTTACCCCGGGTATCACTTCTGTGTCACTGTTAGAGAGAGGCACAGAATACTAACCTCGAAAAAGGGCATAGCAAAATAAATTTAAAATGGGTGGCAAAAGCCAAACACATTCTGGCTAGGCTTATAAATGCCCTAGGGTAGATAGCCTAGTATGAACCTATGAACCTATGGACGTGGTGAGAGAGGACATGCAGGTAGTTGGTGTGACAGAGCAAGATGCAGAGGATAGGAAGAAATGGAAAGAGATGATCCAATGTGGCGATTCCTAACTCTGTCAGACACTCTCTTCACGTCTAAAACACTCGGCATATTGTTCCTTTAGTATAACCCCTACCCCATTTCTCCTGCCATCCACACCATGATAGAACAATTTGAACCCATTTCCTAAACACTTGGCCTTACTTCCCTTCCATCTGGTCTCTTGCATGCACAATATATCAACCTTCCTTCTCTCCATCATATCAGCTAGCTCTCTTCCTGTACCAGTCATACTGCCAACATTCAAAGTTCTTACCCTCACTGCTGCACTCCTAACCTTCCTCCCCTCTTCCTGCCTTTGGGCATGCCTTTGCCCTCCTCTTCTCCTTCTGCCAACAGTAGCCCAATTTACGTCAGCACCCTGTTGGCTAACAGTACTGGTGGCGGTCATTGTTAAGCCGGGGCTCGACCGATCCGGTATGGAAATATGAAATTTTCACGCCATAAGTTATGTGGCATAATTTTTACGCCGGATGCCTTTCCTGACGCAACCCTCCCCATTTATCCGGGCTTGGGACTGGCACAAAGAAATGCACTGGCTTGTGCATCTCCCCAAGCCTCCACAAAAAAGGATAGTTTTGTCAGTAAAGTATAAATGCAAAGCTCGCATGTTGGCATGATGTACACAGTGTAAAGGCCGTGCATGACATTTAAGCATGCAAACATTGTCTTTAATGCAAATTACCTAGAATTCCTAGCCACAAATCTCATTCAAGCTGCAACATGATTAATGTGACAACACAGGTCAAAAACAGATATGAGCCTATATCATGTATCATATACAATCACAAAAGGAATAATAAAAAATGTGTCAATAACTAGCACTATGATTATTAAAGAACACAGTAATACATTGCAAAAACACTGAGAAACTGTAATCTCTTATTTATGGATATTAATAGTAAGATACAAGCAAAGAAAAAGGTTTCAGTCCCTTTAGTGTTATGTACAGGACAGTTGCATTTTTATCAGCCAGAGGAGAGATTGTGGACAGTAATTTATAAATTGTTGAAAGAATATATCTGGATGGGGAGCAGGGCAAGAATTAAATGAGACAAATCTATCATCTAAAAAGGAGAAGGGTTTTTAGGATTACATAACTTGAAGGGATATTTTAGAACTATGTAGTTAAAGCTCATGTGGTTTATTTATTCTTTATTTATTTATTTGCAGTTTGTTAACAGGGAAAGTCTATTGGGCTGAGATTAGCACTTTTTCAAAGGCCCGGGAAGAAAAGCTCCATGTAAGACATACAAAGCAAAAATCAACAGAAGTTAATACAAAATTTTACAAATGCAAAAGTCAACAGAAGTTAATACAAAGTATTACACAGTTAAAAGTAATAAAGACATGATAAAATAATAATAATAGTAATACAGAGTGGTCCTAGCAACAGGGAACTCAGAAAAGCGACTACCTTCTGGATTTAAGTATCTTTGCTTTTTTTCACTTGAAATAGCTTCTGTAGCTTACCTTGAACTAGCCTGAACTGTTTTTTTAACTGATTGCTGCATAATTTTAAAATCTGCACTTAAAGTTACATTTTAGTCGAATTTGATCGAAAGTTTGCTTGTTTGTTTGTTTAATTTAACTGTGGAGGCTGCCCACTAAAGTGTGCTAGCCTGTGTAACTAATTTATCACTGTTTCTGCATTTTCTGTGTGTTTCTACCAAAAAAAAAACAAAAAAAATCCTTGTTTTCCCGCCTTCCTCGACTAGTTTAGACCAGTTTACAGGCATTGCTGTATTCTGGGCTGTGGTGTAGTTCCTGTGTTGTCCATTACCTTACTTGGATAGAAGGAAGTTTCTTTGCTCACCAGTGGGAGTGGGGAGCCTTGAGCAGCCTACCTGTCCTTGGGGGAAGTGACCTCAGCACAAGAAGCTGTAGTAATTGGTTGTTTGGGACCATTTCCAGCTCTTTTGTAGTTCACTGTTTAAAATCCGCGTTTGCACGGCTTTGCGCGGTTGTGAGTATAGCGCAGCGCCAGTTAAACAAGGTTAAACTTTTTCTGGCTCCGCCAAGTGTTTTCTTCAAATTTTCCCTTAAGGAAGCTCTACACTTAGTATAACTAGACTACTCACTGTATTATAAGCCTAGCACTTGTTCTCAATACTTCTGTACTAAGTAAGCACTCTCGTACTAAGTAAAGCACTACATCTACTTACCACCCCTGTGAATACCCACTTCCCTTAAAGGTATACCATTCCCTTATACTGTTCTAGCATGTCGAGTGGTAGATTACTGGCGTCGTCTCCAGTTCAGCTGGTCAATCTGGGCATCTTGAGACAATGCTACAATTGTCTCATGTACACAGACAACCCTCTCCTCCTCCCAACAAACACAAATACACGTGAGAGATGCAACTATATAGCCAAACTGGAGGCTGAACTCTCTCAACTCAGGACTGGCATGACCAGACAGGAGGAGATGGCAACCACACACACAACAATCCCAGTCCCACATAGACCTACCACAACTGCAAACCAAACACATAAAAACACAAAGACATACTCGGAGGCTCTAATAAAAACTTACCAAAACAACAGAGGCTCCCAAAGCAGACATCCAAAAATCCACCACCTCAAAACAAAACACATGCAACACATACTTCAATAAATCAGTGTGTCAACCAATCGCAGCCCTTAAGGCCAAACACCTTGCCTGATACACTAGTAATAGGTGACTCCATAGTCAGACACACTGATGTCCCACTGACCAGGCTGAACAAGGAGAAGGTGACTGTGAGCTGTCTATCGGGAGCTAGGATCCGCCACATAACACACGCACTCAGGTCACTCCAAAGCAAGTACAAATATGACTCCGTCATTGTCCATGCTGGTGTGAATGACCTGAGACGTACGTCCCTGGACTACATGAAAAGAGACATAGAGGAGCTCTCCGATTATGTAGTCCAGGCTGGTATGACCCTGACCCTGGGCAGCATCTTGCCCTCACCAAGAATGATACCACAATACAAAGACAAGATGATCAGCTTTAACAATTGGCTCAAGTACTGGTGTCATTCTAAGGGGATCCAATGTCTGTCTGCCTGGGATGATATGCTGGACAAGCCACGCTGCTTCGCAAGGGATGGCTTACACCTGTCACCACTGGGCTTTCGGATATTGGCTAAGGCTCTTGCCACCCCCATAGTGCTTTTTTAGGCAAGGCTCAAAAGACAAACCCACCTCCTTAGAAAAAAAAAATGGAAAAAAACTAAGGGTAATGCTGCTCAACGCCAGAAGTCTAAATCTCAAGATACAGGCACTTGATGCACTCCTCAGCAGGGAGAACATCGACGTCTGTGCAGTAACTGAAACCTGGTTCAAGGCTCCTAAGAGCACCACAGCGCTACCAGGCTATACCTCGTATCATGCTTTTCGGCCCCAAAACCTGGGCCGAACCACAAAGGGAGGGGGAGTGTCCAGATTCATAAAGGACACCCACACCTCCAGGTTAGTAGCAACATATGAAGCATCAGAGACCATACAGGTGCAACTAACCATAGGTAAAACTGCTATACAACTGGTAGCATGTTACAGACCACACTCCCAATCTCAAGAACCCCACTCAGCCTTCCTGAAGACATTGGAGGATATGAATGTATCACAAAATACCATCATACTGGGAGACTTCAACTACCCAAACATAGATTGGGTACATTATTCTAGCCCTAATACCCTAGCCCAAAGGTTCCTGGAATTCATAAATTCAAATGCACTGGAACAACTAGTCACCTCTCCCACTAGGGAGATAATATACTAGACCTGATCATCACAAACATGGGGACAAAATGCTCCACACGGAAGTATACCCCTCACTAGTGAGATCTGACCACAAACTAATCACCCTGGATATACATATCCCACCTCCACCCCAGCACAAAAGACCACAGTGAAAAACTTCTCAAAAGCAGACTTCACTCTTCTTAAGACTGAGATGGTATCCTTTAAGCCCACTGTGCCAGTGGATACCACATCCCACAATGCGAATCCTTCACAAATGCTTTCTATGGACATCTCCAAGAATGCATGGATCATGCAATCCCAAACAAATCCAAGTCCCTCTCCACCAAATGTAAGCGTCCTGTCTGGTGGACCTCAGCCATAAACAAATTGTATAACAAAAGAAGGAAGCTACTGCACATCAGAGCGAAATCCCATGAAGGGA
The DNA here is from genome assembly GCF_019279795.1 of Protopterus annectens. Taxonomy (NCBI): domain Eukaryota; kingdom Metazoa; phylum Chordata; order Ceratodontiformes; family Protopteridae; genus Protopterus; species Protopterus annectens. The sequence goes on from NC_056732.1 coordinate 922,600,344, forward strand.
AGACATCTCTGATCAACATTAGCAGAAAACTACGTTCTCTCATAAAATCATCCAAGGCAAACTTTGAGAGACAAATCGCTAAGGACACTAAAGATAACCACAAAGCCTTCTTCAGCTATGTTATAAACCTGGGCGGAAACCCACAGATATGCTCAGAGTTGGTTCACAACAACAAAAATACACTGAACCCACAGATATTGCTAACATTCTGGCTGACAGGTTCAGTGCAAATTTCTCACCTCCTTCACCCCCAAAAGAAGAAATACTTATCCCAGCTGAATGTAATCTCCCTGTCATCTCAGATGTCCAAGTGAGAACTGCCCTAAACAAAGCAAAAAACACAGCATCAATGGGACCTGACGGTATCCCGGGGTGCGTGTTACGTGAACTCCAAGAGGAGCTAAACCCACACATAAAAATGCTATTTAACCTTAGCCTTACTTCGGGATATGTACCTGAACACTGGCGTACAGCAACAGTGGTCCCACTCCACAAGGGGGGTGCCTCTACAGGCCCTGGAAATTACCGCCCCATAAGCTTAACCAGCCTGGTCTGCAAAGCTATGGAAAGAATCATTAAGGAACTCATAAACGGAGACATAGGGGACATACAGACGCTTGACCCCACCCAGTTCGGCTTTGGAAAGGGCAGATCCTGCCTTTTAAACCTGATTGACTTTTTCGAAACAGTCACTAGAGCCATTGATGAGGGCAAAGCAGTCCATACAGCATACCTGGACTTGGCTAAGGCCTTCGACACAATACCCCACTCAGGCATCATAGATAAGCTAAACAGCTTAAAAGTAAACCCTTATGTCACTAGATGGGTTGCAAACTGGCTAAAGGACAGAACCCATAAAGTTAAAATCGCTGGAGCAATGTCAGACTCAAAGCCAGTCACAAGTGGTGTCCCACAGGCATCTGTCCTGGGACCCCTCTTGTTCGGCATTTATTTCTCAGATGTTAAAGCAAACATGGGAGGGCTGTGGCTGACAAAGTTCAGATGACTGCAAACTAGGTGCCATAGTCGATACACCAGCAGATACACACATCCTACAAAAAGGCCTCACTGAATCGGACAACTGGTGCCGTAGTCACGGCCTTAAACTAAATGCCAAAAAATGCATAGTTATCCCTTTTGGAAAAACAAAGTACCCACAAATTATCACATAGACAGCAACCCACTGAGTACAGAAAAAGTAATCAGAGACCTAGGGACCCAAGTAGACAGCGACCTCTCATTTGACACCCACGTTGCCAAAGTGGTTAGAAAAACATTCTACCTTGCACACCTCATCATGAAGGGTTTCACATCCAGATCCAAGGATGTCATTGTACCCCTATATTCCTCCCTCATCAGACCCATGATTGAGTACAATGCCCCATTTGGTATGTATCTTACCCGGCACTTGCAACAGCTGGAGAGACCACAAAAGTACCTCACCAAAAGGATCAAGGGTCTCCAACATATGTCTTATTCTGCCAGACTAAAGAAACTTCAGCTCTATTCAGTAGCATACCACCTGCTCAGAGGTGATCTCTGCCTGACGTACAAGGCCATGTCCAATCAGGATCTGATGGACATGCTCCACCTCAAAAAATCCAAATCCATCAGGACCACGAGAGCTAAAGACTTAAACCTCGGCACAAGTATGAATAGGACATGCTGGAGGGATAGATTCATAACCCAGAGGCTTCCCATGCTTTGGAACAGGATCCCAGTTGGTATTAGGCAGAGCCCCTCACTGGCTCTCTTCAAGAGAAATCTTGATGAGTGGATGGGAGATCGTAAGGTTACCCCACAGGTCACATCTGTGTCACTGCTAGACAGGGGCACAGTAAACTAATTCTATTATATAAGGGGACCTTCACTGTGTCACTACTAGACAGAGGCACAGTATTCTAGATTTATTCTGTACATTTTTGTACCATTTCATGGGGTGGCAAAAGCCACATCACTATGGCTAGGCTTACAAATGCCCCAGGGCAGATAGCCTAGTACTATACTATGAAACTATGAAACTATGAAACTATAAAAGGATTTGTGTAAAATGCTATCAGATTAGTTATGCACCAATATGGGATAATTAGCAATTTGTTGTACGTGGAATGTATATGCCTACAATATCTAATGCATAAAGGGGGTAAGTAAATATAAGAGAAAATGGGAGGTGGAAAAAGCATGGTTGGTGTTAAGTAGAATTGTGGGAGAGAAAGTTTGGAGAACTGGGAGTAAGTAGGTTGAAGTTAGAAGGGGTGAGAGCAGGAGCACTCTTAGGTAGAAGAGAGATAGGAATGGAGCAGGGTCTTAAAAGTGGAGAGGTTACAGGTAGTTTTGATATTGGGTTAACACAAGCAGAAGGTAATATTTCAAAGTAGAAGGGATGTTGATGATGAAGCAGTGGAGAGATCAAAAATAAGGAGATCAGGATTTTGGGTACAGATCATTGAGGAAAATAAGGAAAAATACAGAATATAATACTTATAAAGCTGCAAACACTATTCTAATGATATAATAAATGCAAGCATATGAATGGAGAAAGAAGATTTTGCCAATAGGGATAACTGCAAGTAGGGTACAGAATATAAGCAAGAGGGGGTGGGAATTTACTGGAGAAAACTGGCAAAGGAACTAGTTAGTATATTGGGAGCAAATAACTACAAAGGTAATAGAGTGAGATGAGACCAAGAAGAAGTTTAGACTGTAGGTTACAGGCTGCCTTCCCTACCAGGGCCTGATATCAAAGTACTGGCAAAGAGTAAGAAATCAGGAGGTCTAAATGAAAGAACTGAGAACTGCTCTGGCAAAGTTTTACTTCAATCTAGAATGGAACTGGATGTTAAAAATGATTATTAATAGGGCATATACAATATTGCACGATAATTGTAAGAATTATTCAGAAAAATTATAGATAAGTCTGGGAAGAGAGACTAGAAAAGCAATTTAAAAGGGAACAATGGGAGGTCATATATATGGCTCCCAAGTATGCAACAAAGTCCAAAAGCTTAGGATTTTTGCTTGGAAGTGTTTGCATAGGTATTTCATACTCCAAGCAGACTTCAAAAAATGCTTCCTCAGGTAGATAGCACATGCTGGAGATTTGATGGGGGAAAAAGTGGTGACTGGAAATATATTTCTGGAGTGCAATGAGCTGGCAGATTTAAAACAAATCCCTACAGAACACCCTGTCCAAAATATTGGGGAGTAAATGTCTGCAACTAAGGAAATTATTCTTTTGAACTGGGAATCGGGATCTGAAATGCCTAGACAAAGTAAGGCCTTGTAAAGTTTGTTTCTGGTGGATGCCAAAAAAATAATTACTATAAAGTGGAAATTAAAACCTAAACCAAGTGTATTTAAAGTATTGAATATAATTAAAGAGATAAAAGAATTGGAAGTGGGATCTTAAGAAAATAAAAGGATTGAATTGCATAGATATAAGTGGAATTTATTGGAACAACACATGTAATATAATTCTCAGGAGGAGGAGTGAGGTTAGACAGAAGGCAGGAATTGAACAATTTATGCAGTGTTAGACTAATGTGCATTACTATAAAGAAAGAAAACATACATGTAATTTGTAATGTTTATCAATGAAAAAATATTAATGCGTTCTTTTTTATTAATGTATGTATGTCTATGTCCTAAATGATTACTCAATAAAATAGCTAAAAAGTGTAAAGAACCACAGGATGAATGTCAAAACTCTTTTGCTAAAAGGAGTTATACCTATGCTACTGAAGACAAAAAAAAATCACAAAAATAAACACAATTATTTTAGAAAAAGTGCACAATCCCCTGATCCCACTGTGTAAGAAGATGTAAATGCAGCAGAAAGCAGGTATTAACAGTGTTATTATCAATGCATAATGTGCAGTGCTATTCTAATATGCCTGCCAAACACTAGTACGTTTTCTGTAAATCTGTTCGATTTAGAAACAAACCCTGTGGTAAAACTTCTAATTGAGATAAAATGTTGTTTCTAAATTCAGCTGTAAAAAATAATGGATGTGCAAGAAACAAAGTGGATCCACTGTTCCAAGTTTCTTTCAAAATAACTTAGGAAATTAAGGTAGCTTATTTTTCAGTGCCCGAAACTGGACTGTTAATTAAAACAAGTAATCTATAAGTCTATTTCAATCACTGATGGCAACAATTCAGGCTACATTAAACCAAATGTTGATCTGCCAGCAATTTCATGAAGAAGAATTAAAACATCTTACCAAAGAATCAAAATTATTATTTTGTTCTTTACTGATAGAAACAATGTAACATAGCAAAATATGCTTCAGATTTTATAATAAATCAAAATGAAAAAAAAAGAAATATAACTATAGATGATTAAATGCCAAGAGCAAAAGAAAATACAGTGAAAATCTAACACAAATGCCTTATTCACAAATGTATACTTCATGCTCTGAAAAGTCCTAAAGCTCTTACTTATGCGTAAGTAAAATCACACAGGTCTCCTGTTCCAAATTTTGAACAAATATATAAAACAACATCCATCCTTTTGAGAAATTTGTCTTATCTTTACAAAATGTTGGTCCTCAGAACTATTTGAGCAATCCTGCAAGCACCATCATGTACAAAGGATGTACATAAGAAAATGAAATAATAGTAACCTTTAATAAAATGTAGTATAAACTGGAAGGCACCACCACGTAAGAAGACAATTCTTTATTAAAAGAATAAATACCGCAATCCACAAAACAAAGCAGATTTAATAAAATGTTGCTTTCACTATCCTCTGTAATGCTGTAATCAAGATATGTCTAATCTACAGCAACAAAAAACATTCTCTGTAATGGACAAACAGAATGGTTACCAGCGTCACTTAAAGGGTAAAGAATAAAAGAATAATGGCAAATAGAAGCAACAGAAAAGAAGGAAAGCAAAGTCATAGCTCAGACCAAAAAATGCTAATCATTCCAACAACTTTCACATAACTCTTATCGGGGAAATTAATGTGAAGCAATAATTGTCATTTACAGCTTAATAACTCATTTCCTGACCTAGCTAGACATCTATCTGTTTTATTGTTTCCATTACATGTGAATATATCTAGCACCACACTGCCTGTAACTCATATCTGACATCTTTTACGGCTATTTACCTTGTGATAATTGTATTTCATCATCTGCATCTGTATAAGACAATAGGGCAGATTGAATAAACCCTACATGGTAGCACACTGTTTTGTATCCAGTAATCATCTCTAAAAGGTGTGTAGAGCCGTGCAACCATGGTAAACACCATGGCATGCTAATTACAGGATAAGCAGCTGAAATGCATGGTAACAAACCAATCCAAGATGGAGGGGCTATTCAACAAGCTATAAAGCAACCATGTAGACTCAGTGCTAGTTTTCCTGTGAATTCCAAAACATATTGGAATACAGCCATGAAAAGAATGTTAGGGGCTGCTGTTGCTTTAATTCATGTGTATGTGCAACAGGCTGAAGTCTATGCTGCAATAGACCACAGCCAAGAAGGAGAAGAGTTTTCAGACCACAGTTAACTTACCACAATGTACATGAGGTGGAAATTGTAGAGAGCTACAGGGTGGATAGAGACACACTACAAAAACTCTGCAACTCCTGTTGCCCAAAATTCACATCCAGGGCAAATCAAGGGGAACCAATACCAGTGAAGAGAAAGGCATATGCAGCACTTAGAATTTTAGCTACACAATGCTTTTAGAGACCAACAGGGAACATGCTTGTGGTGTCACAGGCATCAGCATCCAGGATACTTCATCAATTCCTGAATGCTATGCTCCAACATGCCAGTGAACATATATATTTTCCCCTTATTCCTGAAGATAGGGCCACATATATGTGGGAGGTCTACCCTATAGCACACTACCCTGAAGTACTGGGATAGATTGTACACATATAGAAATCAAGGCACCACCCAGGAAACAGGGAAAGGTCTACATAAATAGAAAGGCTTATACTCTGTTAACTGCAAAGTCTTGTGTAATGCTAAGGGAATCATCTTCAATGTGTGTGCTGGCAACCCAGGCAGTTACCACGACTCACATATCTGGCACACCTCCCAATTGTATCAGATATCCATGGGGTGATATCCCTCAGGATCATTTCCTGGGGGATGCAGGTTATGCACTAGAACTGTGGCTGATGACACCCATTAGAAATGCACACCACCCCCTGAAGAATGCCATAATGAGGCACATGCTCAAACCAGAAATATCATAAACCATTTGTTTGGGCTGCTGAAGTCATGGTTCCACTGCCTAGATATATCTATGGGAGCCCTACAGTACAATCTATAAATAAATAAATAAAATTAATAAATTATTCAATAATAACACTGTTAATTTTTCATTGTAAGTATATTTTTATTAATATTTTTATTTTGTTTAATTATTACATTGGTTAGTATAAATATGTATGAGTAAATGCAAACACTCTTGATTTCCAGCAACATTGATAGTGTGTAGTGCTGCAGAGGACTTGACGATTGCAGAGTGCACAGACAAACATACACACAATACTGCCTAATCCATCTATGGTGCACAAACATTCCTAAGTAAAACATTGTTTTTAAGGACTCAATAATTTATTTATAAAAAGTATCAACAAGTAGTTAAAAGCTTAGAAGTGCAATTCTAGGGCCAAACATCCATTTCACTATCACAATGCTCAGTGCCTCTACAGCTTACACCCACAGCACATTAACATCAGCAGGGAAACAAACAGAACACCAAAGCAGGCATCTGTCAAAATGACTGCCCATTATGTTTTCATTTTTAAATATAATTTATTTTGAATCCTTACTTGTTTTATCACTAATTTTCTTTATTTTTATGTAATAATGACGTTATCGTTATACGGAAACTCCGGACTAGTTAATGCCGTGAACTTCTGGATTAATCAGCAAACGTTTTTTTTTTTGGCACTTACTGTTTTTGTATATATAATTAAAGTTCCAATTTGCACTTAGTTTAAAGTAAGTGTAGTCGAAGCACATAAATAAAAAATAAATACTTCCTAAACCAATTTTAAGAATGTTTAGACAGTCTTTCATTTCTAGTTTTGCTTTGATGTGCTTCGGCTTCACTTACGTTACATTTTTTTACTGGGGTCCAATCATCCGGGGTTGAATCGGTTGGGTAAATTGTCCGAGGGCAAATTGGCAGGGTCCAAATATCCTGTACCCACTGCTGCTGTTGGTGTAGGCAGACACAGGCATTCTCAATATGTTCTTGCATTGGCTAAGGGGCAATGGATAGCACACGCACTCACCACCTAATGGACTAAAACCTTCATCCTATGCACATACATATAGTAACACTGATGCCAGGCAACGTTCACAACCTTAACCTACCCATGTAATGGCTGTGTACTCCTAGCATCAGACAGAATCAGCCCTGAACTAAAACTGTAGAAACTGCTGAATTTACAATACAAGTATTGAACCTGGAGTATTAAAACAGAATTGTGTAATAAACCAAATGAGTGTTTTATTCTTGCATGTTCTTACTTGGTAAGGTAGGTGATTTTTAATGAATGACTTTAACATGTAATAGCAGAGACTTATGCAAATACATGTATCGTCTATCAAGTAATGGGCCTCAGGTATCAAAGATTCACACATTCATACCTTTCAAAAGTACTGATGGTCACCAAATGTCCACAGTTTGGCCTCATACTTTTGTACTGGAAAATCATTAAAAAAGAAGTTAGAAAGTAATGAGACACATTTCACTTTCAGACTTCATAACCATCAGAAGATTCTTAAAAATACTGATGCCAAAACTGTTTTGATTCTATCGACTGTCTAACTTTGTAAGACCAAAATATGTCAAAAGTATAATTAGCAAAACAACATCACAAACACAGATATACTAAGCACTAAGTCAACTATGCACCCTGAGGATCAGACACAAAGCCTATTTATCCCTGAATTCAAAAGATAGAAAACAAGTATATGGCACAGTTATCATCACTTGCACAGGGTGTTGTGTGTGTGTGGAGGAGCAGGAATCTCAGGCTGAAAAAAAAGGTAGGTCAGTGCGTATCAGTGAGAAAGAGTGACAGACAGACATTTGGGATAAAGTAACAAATGGCCACTAAGACAGGATGAGCTTTAAACCTCACTGCTGACCCATGTAAGTGTTGTACATGCTCTGTATGGTGCCTCCAGGTGAAACTGGTGTGTGAGTGTCTGCAGGCACCATCACCTTACTCTGCAAGCAGCCAGCAGAGTAAGGGGATGGTGAGGGCAGTCTTGTGGGTGAGGACTAGATTCTCACTGTCCTCATGTTTACTGGCTATGGGCTTGCATTGTCCCCTCTCTCAGTCCAATCTTGGTGTCTTCCATCCATTTGTGTCCATCACTGTCCCTGTGTCTTGTTTGTCCTGTTTGTTTACATTTTCTTCCTCACATACCTAACTTGCTTAACCCAGAAATACAAAATCCCTTACCCAGCATTCCTAATTTACTGAATTAAAAAAAAATAGGCACTTGTCCCACAAAAAAAAAAATATTGTCCTATACATAGATCTTCATTTAGTACATGTGTCTTCTTGAAACACTTGATTTGGACCATTTGGCTATACAACATGATTGGACTGTTGTCACCCCTCTTTGTGGAGGTGACAGTCCAAATTCAGCTAATATTCTGTACATATTTTCATTTTACATTGTTGAATGAATGTATACCTATGGTTTTTTCCTACCACCCTCCTGCACATTCTTATATTGCTTTCCCTTTGTTCTTCCCCCAGCTTGCTCCTCATTACATCACTTATCAAACTCATTTTAACACCTATAATCTGGTGAAGAAATAGAATCACACACAAGTACAAAAAAAAAACAAAGAAGCCCTTCACTTTTTGGCCTATGTGATTGTGCAGAGTTTAGCATTACACACCAATGCCAAGCAACATTGAATGATTCTTCTTTGGTGCGATTTCTTCTGTGCAATGCCACATAAACACACTGTGCTATGTCAACACACAGTAATGCATGGTGAATGCAGTATAATGAATAATTTCATTGCATTATCACTACTTTTTAAAAAGTATTACATGTACCTGGAGTCAAACTCTATATCATCTGAGCTGCAAAAGAAATGTGTCAAAGCATTTACACCTGCTGCCGCAGAGTCAGCTAAGCACCAGGTGTGTTTCATCCCCGAATACTGAGAACTCTGACAATTTTTTGTAATGAAGCTTGCATTTATGCACTGCTTAACTATAAACAAACAGGGAAAGTGGTAGAAATGTGTATCTTGCATGCAAATACTTTGCCAAACATCGTTCAAACTGTTGCTCTTTGGTGCGCTATACAAAGTGGACAATAGCATGTATTACTTTTATTTATTGTCCAGTTCATGTTCATGCCATGAAACTACATGTGGAAGTGCAAACAAAATGAAGGCACTATCTAAGAAAAAGACACATATTTACAATGCAGTCATCTATTAACTGCCCCTATGCACTGCAATCTTGGTCTCTCAGTACTAGTTCACAAATATATCTCTCAGAACTAGTTCACAAATATATTAACTACACTACATAAGCAAATAACAAATGTTGTCTTATATACCATGCACATCTTTCATTCAGATTTTTCAATAATTGTAGTAATGTGGACAGCTGTTTTCATATGGTTTGCAAAGCTGTCTCTTAAAGTATACCTGCACATTGGAAACAAAACTACTAAATACTATACATTGCACATTCATCAATCTGGTAACATACATAGCTTTAATATCTTGACAGTTGTACATGGCTACCTATCTGTTTCATGCTGGTCTCCCAACATCTTCACTCCAGCATCCACTGCTGATGTCATCCACTATAAGTTGTCCTGCAGCCTTGCAAAAGTTAGACTTGTGCCATGGCACTTACATAAAATGCAAAGTTCTCTAGTCTGTGTACTTAGAGAAGTAGAGGGTCTGTTCTCACTACAGTCAAATAGGAGATGTATGAGTCTATCTAGTCAGAGAAGCATAAGTGTATATCCTGCAGTTTACCACTAAAGTCCCATGGATTGCCAATATGTTGACACTTGCACATGCCTACATATCCATTTCATGCAGGCCTAATATGTTCTCTCCAACATCCCCTGCTGATGTCATCCACTATAAGTTGTCCTGTAGCCTTTTAAAAGTCAGACTTGTGCCATATCACTTGGATAAAATGCAGACTTCCCTATTTGGTGTACTTAGATAAGTAGGGGGTTCTGATCTCACTACAGTCAACTGGGGGTGGGTGTGTGTGTACATTTGTGCACTTGCTTGACATTAGAGACAACATTTTACAAAACCATGTGGGACACTGCTATTACAATCTTCTCCTCATCAGATACTGCTAATGTCATTACCTATAAAGAATTGTCTGACACTCTCCAAGTCTGACATGTGCTGTGGTCATATCTCTCAACCTCATAACACATGAAATCTAGACAACGCCTTCAATAATGGGGGTACAATGGCCTGCAATTAGGGATATATTTTAGATATTGCTCTTATAAACTAAGAAGGCTGCTAAAATAAGATTTGTATTGGCAGGCATTTTGTGAAATTAATGCTATGTGTATTATAAATATGTGATTATTTGTTCATTATTTAGTGACATCAGTCCTAAGCAATTTGTCAGAAAACAACAGATTTTATGAGGAACAGACCAAATATTTGAGGCAACAATCTGAACATTCTGTGAAAATATGTACAGTTAATACATATGGCTGTGGTGATTGTGTTAAATACAGAGTTCTATAGTTGGTGTACTCACATAAGTAGGGGTTCTGTTCTCATTGCAGTCAACTGGGATATATGTGTGTGTGTGTGTGTGTGTGTGTGTGTGTGTGTGTGTGTGTGTGTGTGTGTGTGTGTGTGTGTGTGTGTGTGTGTGTGTGTGTGTGTGTGTGTGTGTGTGTGTGTGTGTGTGTGTGTGTGTGTGTGTGTGTGTGTGTGATTGTGTTTGTGCACTTGATTGACATTAGATACAGCATTGTACACCATCATGTGGGACACTGCTACCATCTTCTCCTCACCAGACACTGCTAATGTCATCATCTGTAAAGTGTTGTCTGATACTCTCCATGTCAGATTTGTGCTCTGGCACTTGCATTAAATACAGAGTTCTCTAACCAGTGTACTTAGATAAGTAGGGGTTCTATTCTCACTGCAGTCAAGTGGGGTACATGAGTTTGTGAAGACACTGGAGAGTATGAATGTCTCTCCAAATACCATCATTTTGGGAGACTTCAACTACCCAAACATAGACTGGGAACATTACTCAAGCCCCAACACCCTAGCCCAAAGGTTCCTAGAATTCATAAACTCAAATGCAATGGAACAACTAGTCACCATTCCCACAAGAGGAGACAATATACTAGACCTGATCATCACAAACATGGGGACAAAATGCTCCACACCGGAAGTATATCCCTCTTTGGTAAGATCAGACCATAAATTAATCTCACTGGAAATCCACATCCCGCCCCACCCCTGCACAAAGACCACAGTGAAGAACTTCTCAAAAGCAAACTTCACACTTCTTAAGACTGAAGTGGTATCCTTCAAGGCCCCTGGGCCAGTGGAAACCACAACCCACACTGCTGAATCCTTTGCAAATGCCTTCTATGGGCACCTTCAAGAATGCATGGATCATGCAATCCCAAATAAAAGCAAGACCCATTGCCGCAAAGGCAGGCGCCCAGTCTGGTGGACCCCAGCCATAAACAAACTTTACAACAGGAGGAGAAAGCTACTACATGACAGAGCAAGATCCCTAAAAGGGAAGGCATCTCTGATCAGTACTAGCAAAAAACTACGATCACTCATAAAATCATCCAAGGCCAACTTTGAGAGAAAAATCGCTAAAAGACGCAAAAGACAATCACAAGGCCTTCTTTAGCTATGTTAGAAACCTGGGTGGAAACTCCCAGATATGCTCAGAGTTAGTCCAAAATGACACAAAATACACTGAACCCACTGACATTGCCAACATTCTGGCAGACAGGTTCAGTGCAAATTTCTCCTCCCCCCCCAAAAGGAGAAATAACTATCCCAGCAGAGTGTATCTCAGATGCCCAGGTGAGAGCCGCCCTCTCTAAAGCTAAAAACACAGCATCAATGGGACCGGATGGTGTCCCGGGCTGTGTGCTACATGAACTCCAAGAGGAACTAAACCCACACATAAGGCTGCTGTTTAATCTTAGCCTTACTACAGGATCAAAGAGTGGCTTACGGCAACAGTGGTCCCACTTCACAAGGCGGTGCTTCTACGGACCCTGGAAATTACCCCCATAAGCTTGACGAGCCTGGTCTGCAAAGCTATGGAGAGGATCATTATGGAACTCATAAACAAAGACATTGGGGACCTACAGACATTGGATCCTATCCAATTTGGCTTTGTCAAGGGCAGATCCTGCCTTTTGAACTGGGTCGACTTTTTTGAAACAGTCACTAAGGCCATTGATGAGGGTAAGGCAGTTCACACAGCTTACCTTGACCTTGCAAAAGCCTTTGACACAATACCCCACTCGGGCATCATAGACAAACTCACCAGCTTAAATGTAAACCCATATGTCACAAGATGGGTTGCAAACTGGCTCAAGGACAGAACCCACAGGGTCAGAGTTGCTGGAGCTATGTCAGACTCTAAGCCAGTCAAGCGGTGTCCCACAGGCTCAGTCCTGGGACCCCTCTTGTTCGGCATTTATTTTTCGAGGTACAGGCAAACATAGGAGGATTGTGGCTGACAAAGTTCGCAGATGACTGCAAACTGGGCCATAATTGATACTCCAGCGGACACAAACATCCTTCAGAGAGGCCTCATAGAAACATATAATTGGTGCCAGAGCCATGGCCTTAAGCTGAACGCCAAAAAATGTATAGTCATACCCTTTGGGAAGAACAAGGTACCGACAAATTACCACATAGGTGGTAATCCATTAAGAAGAGGTAATCAGGGACCTAGGGACCCAGGTTGACAGTAACCTCTCATTTGACACTCACATTGCCAAAGTGGTTAGGAAGACCTTCTATATTGCCCACCTTATCATGAAGGGTTTCACATCTAGATCAAGAGAGGTCATTGTGCCCTGTACTCTTCTCTTATCAGGCCAATGATTGAGTACAATGCCCCATTTGGGATGTATCTCACCGACACCTGCAGCAGTTGGAAAGACCCCAAAAGTTCCTCACCAAGAGGATAAAGGGTCTTAAACATATGTCATATGCTGCCCGACTGAAAAACTCCAGCTCTATTCAGTCGCATACCGCCTACTCAGAGGTGATCTGTGCCTGACACAAGGCCATGTCCAATCCGAATTAATGGACATGCTCCACCTCAGAAAATCCAAATCCATCAGAGCCACGAGAACAAGAGACTTAAACCTCAACACAGAAATAAATAGGACGTGCTGGAGGGACAGATTCATAACCCAGAGGCTCCCTACACTCTGGAACAGAATCCCAGTCCATGTTAGGCAGAGCCCCTCACTGGCTCTATTCAAGAGAAATCTCAACGAGTGGATGGGAGATCGTGAGTTTACGGGGTCATCTCTGTGTCACTACTAGACAGAGGCACAGTAAACTAAACCCTAAAAGGGCATAGTATTCTCATCCTAAGGGGTGGTGAAAGCCACACACACTCTGGCTAGGCTTATAAATGCCCTAGAGCCGATAGCCTAGTATGAACCTATGAACCTATGAACGTGCTTGATATTAGAGAAAACATTTTACAAAAGCATGTGGAACACTGCTATTAACATCTTTCTGTTATAACATTCTCAGATATGGATACAATGGCTTGACTTATGAGGTGCATGACATAGCCTTTTCATACCACTGTGGAAACTTGGTGGTCAAAGTTCATATTGCTATCTAACTGTGTTTCCAGGTCTTGCACCACTGGGTTTGAGCATAGGGGAGTATTATCAATGCTGTAATTAGTGGGGAATTCCACTTTGCAGAAGGCAAAAATAATGACACATTTTTGGTTTTATTTTTAGACCATGTGACTTTGACACCAATCATTTGTGTTAGTCCCTCCTGTAATATGTTAACAGGATTAATGGAGTCAATGATTCTACCCAATATGCAAAAATCAGCAGACTTGGTAAGCCAAAGACCGTATACTTTAGCCTGGATTGTCAAGAAATAGATTTCAAACTTCAACACACCCTCCATATGGACTAAGTTCTTGTAGAAGGTTGTACATCACCATGTATCCATGTGAGCTGGGGGGGTACAGTATCTAATGCATGCATGTATAGATACATCCTGACTCTCTTCATCTGTGAGGTAGACCAACATGTCATCATGGACCTTTTTGGGAGGTTGGCATAATGGTTAAGGTGTTTATCTTACAGGCGCAAGGTGCAGGGTTTGATTCTCACATGGGGTAATTGGCTAGGCTTGAAATGGCTCACAAGGGCAGTTAGCCTAGTTCTCATCTATGAACCTATGAACCTATTTTCTAAATGGACACTAGTAGCACCCCTGCTTTGTGCAAAAGGCATGTGTTTGATGTTAGTGCTACATCGTTGTCTGTTACATCTGTTAGATGTCCTCAAAGAGGTCACTGGGCATGGCCAGGATGCTGACAGCTTAACAGCACATTTTCTTAGCTCTGCTCTCTAGATAATATATCTGACAGAAAATTTTAAAACCCAATTCTTCTATACTTCTTAAACTCATCAAGTAACCTCTGTTATAGTCTGTGGAAGTCTACATCGGATTGCTTTATTTTCATTGTTTTATTTTTCTATCAAAATTCAAGCAGAAAGAGCTCTGACTTCTCCTCTGAAAGAGTTATTCAAAGACCACTTCACAGGACCAGATAACGAAGAAGGAACTACACACTTTATTATCTACTATGCAGGATCTATCTTTGACGTTTGACAAAAGTAAACAATAAACTTGACGCTTTTAAAGAAAAATGCACAAAATGAATTGAGCAGTTACAAGAATTAATAATACAACATAAGACTCAGATTGCTGGTATAGAAGGGACATTAAATGACACTGAAGGCAGACTCATTGAACAGAAATATCAGCTTGATTTTCTTTCAAAGCAAAATACTTTTTTTGTTGAACAAACTTGATGACCTAGAAAATAGGTCAAGAAAAACAACCTGCACAGTTATGGCCTACCAGAAAAGACTGAAGGAGACAGTATGGTAAATTTTCTCACATCCTGGCTTCCAAATGTCCTGAAATTACCTAAGTCTCTTTCTTATGGAATTGAAAGAGCCCATAGGTGTCAAATTTAAAGACAAAATAATAAGATTTGACAACAATTTCTCATCATAAGTAACCTCTAAAAGAAAGGAATATTTGCCTTTAATAAAATAATTGAATTGCAATTCAAGGTTCATTTACTGTTCCCTGGAAGGCTTAAAAATCTTTTTTTTCTGGATGGTGCCAAAACTTTTAAAATGATGAATGCAGCTATGTCTTTCTTAACATCTAGCAAAATTTTAAGTCAAACAGAAGGAATGGATTGAACATTTTCCTTAAAATGTCAGGCAGAGAGGAATGAATGGAAAAAAAGCATAAAAAAGAAGAGACTAAATGACAAGTAGCTTTTAAATAATTGTTTTACATATTTTCTCCTTTTATACCATACCCAAATTATTCAAAGGGAACCACACTTCAATTATATGGCAAATCTATGAAGTTTCCTAACATATACAACAAAATAAATACTTTTTAACTAAAAGACTACAATCCCAAAAGGGAAAAGGTAAAGGCATTGTATTCTAGTTTGTTTACTTTAAATGTTACTACTTGACATATAGATAATACTTGAACTAGTAATCTGCAGATAACTAATATATCTCAAACAAAAGAAAATAATAATAGTATAAAACATAAAACATAAAACAATGATTTACCTGCTTATAACTCTTGACAGTTTGTTTTATTGCCATAGTTTCAAACAAGATTTTAAAATAAAAAAGAAAAGAAAGAAACTAAAAGAAAATGACAAGTTCGGAGCAACACAACACACTGTATGTTCTTTAGTGTAGCATAGAAAATTAATTACAGCATAAAGAAAGCAGTTAAATTAACATTTAAATTATTTATTTGAACATACAGAATTAATGCAGATTTCTTAAGTGGTTCTAAACTTTATAAAAATATATACACTTATGTTTCAAAAGTTTCTCTATGAATGTTTCACGGCTTAAACTACTTTAATGGTTGGTGTACATTCAAACCAGAACGAGTGTTTTTTTTTTTTTTTAGTTAACAAGATCTAATATAGATAAAATACAGCACATTTCTGGTAAATGTAAACCTTTTTTAAATATACACAGACTTGTTTAGGCTTCACAAACAGTCACTTAGCAGAAGAGAAAGAGTGAAAACTTTGTTCTAGTAACACATTGGAGTATGGCATTAAACAAAATCAAAGATTTAGACAATTAAAAATTATCATTAAAAATATTTGCAAGAAATAATAAACTTTAGTTCATCTATGCACACAGTATATACATAGCTGTTTGACAAAATGATGGCATGGGTTACATTCACGACAGTGTGGACTGTGCCATATATATAATACACACACACACACACACACACACACACACACACACACACACACACACACACACACACACACACACACACACACACACACACATATATATATACATATACACACACACACACACACACATATATATATATAGATATATATATACATATACACACATATATATATATATATATATATATATATATATATATACATACACACACACACACACACACACACACACACACACACACACACACACACACATATATATATATATATATATATATATATATGCCATGCACACCAATCAACTAGTCTGGATTTATCATAATGTCATACAGGTATAGCAGTGTCCCACCTAATACCTCCAGCAGATGTTACAGTGTCAGGATAGTATGCTTGATTACCCTCATAGATTGCTGGCATCTCATAATACTTGTACAAGTGTGTTCATGCAGAACCATCTATAATCACTCAGAGTCATGTATGTTATGTCAGAGACATAAGATTACTGGTGGTATTATTCTGATATTGTCCATGATTGTTCATGCTTCTGTTTACTATTGTTCATGAGTCTGTAACTGTGTTCCACCTGATGCAGATCTCTGCTGATATTGCAGTAATATTCAGGCAAATGAAACAAATCAGTTTGCACAGCTTCACATTGTGCACCCAACCCCAATTGTGTATGATGCTCCTGATAGATGTCCTCTCCATTGTTCATGTCAAGATACTTATATCAGAAAGACTTCTTCTCCATCATTATGTCACCTTGTCTGACAGTCACATAATATACTTTTTCACTATGCAGTCCGTACTCTACCATGTCTATATGTGATTAGTGTTCCTGCTACAACTGTCTTCCACTTACATGCCTTCATCTGCTATACATTATGATGTTTCACGTGCCCTTTTCCCCTGTGTTTATTCCTACAGTTCATTTTTGTGTCCCTATTCAATGCACACACTTCCCCTGTTTATTTTAAATGGCAGTCCATGTACTGTTACAGATCATTTACAAAACTTTTGTACAGAATGCCTGGAATGAGATTCCACAATACTCTTCACTTTATACATTGTCCTTTGCTGTGTTTGGACCATATAGATTGCTATATGATAAACCCCGGTAATCACTGTGGCATTTTACAATCCTGCTAACCTACTTTGTTCATGGGTAAACAGATCTGCTATCTCTGTTGCTTTACATGGTTTTCTTGCTGGCAACACTGTTGCCAGCCATGAAACCATGCTTGTTTATTTTTTAAACATGGTGTGCTGCATGAATATGTAATTAGTGCTGCTGCTCTCCGTGCAAATATGTAAACTCCATGTAGGCTCGCGCAAATCTACGCAGAGTTTATTGAATCCTGCTGAATGACTTTCAAACCACCAACTAAAACTATCCCTGGATCAAATATTTATTTGCTTTATAACACAGATCAACAGTATTTATAAATAACAACATACCAGATCATACAATAAAGGAGGTTTTCTTAATAAAAACAAAGAGGTTTGCACTAAAATAAATATTAAATTGACCTTATAATTACTTGATCTCACATATACATTTTGTGCAAAAATCTGCATGTCTTCACGATTCTTTATACTAAAGCTAGCCAGAAATCCACAAGGCACTTCACCAAATATCTGGTTCATAACTTATTTATAGCACATTATGCAAAGTCTAGCTCTCCACATGAAGATTCATCATTATGCCCATCAAACAAATCATTCTTTTATTTAACTATTCCCTTATCATCCATTAAGCCTGAATTCCATCCAGCCATTTGCCCCATGTCCCATTTATTCTATCCAGGAGTGAAGGCAAGACAAAGAAAGTGGTGCTGCCATCCCCTTGTGCAATTAGATGTTTGTTTAATTTAAGCCCTAATGGCTCCTAACTGCACATGCCAGTATCATTCCAAGGACAGATAGCAGTGGTTATGACCCAGGTCAGTTTTTCCTGCTTCAGAGAGACTCATCCTTTCAGTCATTTTGCCTTCCTGATAACAAAGTACCTGTGCAACTCATCAGTCTCTGCCAGTGATGCTAATGCTTTTGCACATCATCTGCACTTCCAAGCATGTCCCTTAAATGGCGTCTCTACAGAGAGGTGAGCAGGTTGTACTTCTAATGCTTCTCTTTCCCTGGCCACCTCTTCCAGCATTAGAGTCTCTAATTTAACCAGGTTAAACCAACTCCATGGCATATAGAGATAAAGCCCTTACTACAGTTCAGATTACCTGAGACTGACTAGCAGTGTGAATGTTGCACCTTATTTCCGTACCTAATTTGGCCTTATAACTGTTCTGTAGTCCTCACACATGCTGCTTGGAGGTGTGGCCATCCTTTTTCAACAACATCTATTTCTTCTTGAGATGCTAGAGTCCTCAGTAATTCCTTGAACCACAGTGCCTTCTCTCCAGTCAACTTCCAGGTATTCAGCCTGGTCCCTGTTGACCTTAAAGGCTTCTCTGACTACTGCTTGCAGCTGATTATGGCAAACAGTGGTTTATGCTGTGGGACAAATATTTCACTGGGTATGACTTTGCAATTGCTGATTCTACCCCAGTACCCTTTCCTTAAACCAGCCAATGCTCCCAAGTTACCCCTGAAAAGGAACATTTGTGCCCATTGGTCTTACCTGGTTAACAATATATATATATATATATATATATATATATATATATATATATATATATATATATATATATATATTTCAGTAGATCAAATGGTCACATAATTGAAACACAATTTACCGAGATGGCAAGATCACAAACTCATAGCAATGAAGCTGTATTATGTTGAATCTTGTAAGTATGAAACATGTAATATGCATGTCAAAGACCAATAGGAGGTGTTTCATCTGAAAGCTTACACAATGGCAAACTCAACTGCATTCATCTTTGAATTCTGTCTAATGCAAGTAAATAATCATTAATTGTTGTTTTATGACATTAGTTTATATAGGTATAATTTTCACATTTTTCTGGATATCTCAACAACCAAGTAACACAGAACTCCTTAGCATCATGTGAAAGCTCTCAGCTAGATGAATAAAATGCTGCTGATAGTATGTGTGCAACTTGAGTGGTTGCTGAGATATTGTAAGTTGTTTACAAAATATTACAAATGTAATAGTTACTGTTTTTCTGTGACTATAAAATTCAATTCAAGACCTAGAAACTAAAGAATACTACTACTATAAAAATAGTTTGTGCTGAAGAGTTTATCATTTATATTTCTTTAATAACCCGTATGATTCCAGAGATATGAACATTTGTTTGAAATGTGAGGGCATAATTTGATTCTCTCAAAAGGCGTAGGCTCCATCTATTGGAAGTTACAGTGCAAACTTCCCAAACTCCATTGGAGTGAATGAGTTAAACACTTCAATTAAAATAAAAATGTAATGTTTTCAATTTTTTGCAGGGGAGCAAGCCCCACTGCACCTGCCATGTTGAAGGCTGTGCCCCACACATCTCCTGCAAATAATACATACTGGGCTGGATTTACGAAGGCTTGCATGGAGTGTAAGAACAGTGTAAGACGGCAGACAGGCAATATGTCTGCCGAGCGATTCAGCAATAGCCGCTAGGGGCGTGCATGAGAGCTTCTAAAGCTACTCTTGCATGGACAGTGTTATGGTATGCAAATTACCTCATTTGCTGCTGAAAGCTATACAAATGAGGTAAATTTGCGATCCAGGAACCACTAACCTGTCTGTGTAAGAGTAGTGTTATCTGCAGAATTGTACTCCGTTGGCAACGGAGTACCGTTCTGAAAATAGTTAAACTGAGCTATGACAGCTCCAAATAAAGGATGCATCTAGTTAAGGAAGCATGCCAATGGCCAAATATAAGGCCATTGGCATTTGCAAATGTTGTAAATCCTCAAAATCCAATGTTATTTTTTTTCCCGATCGTCGATGTTTAACCGTAGTGCAGCGTCGCGCAAACATGCTGCGCTTTAAATTAAATAAAAAAAGGGAAAAATATCCACAAATGTGCTTTTACACTAAAAAGCTTGTCCTGCCATGCAGGTGAATGGCAGGCTGCAAACAATATGGCCACTGAGTAGTGGTTGCTAAGTGGGGGAAGCTCAGTGTGAGAGATGTAACCAAGCATTAGTAGGCAATCCTATGCAAATGAGGATAAGGATAGTGAATCCCAACTTTCCCTGGCATGTGAGCCATGTCCCTAGAGTGTAAGTGTTGGAGTAGGGTAGTAGTCGAGTAGAAGATAGGTGACATCATGACGGGGTATGTCTGAAAGACTGTAAGGTGATTGGAGCACAATGGCATGTGTTTGCCCTGAGTTGCTCAGGATTGCAAGAGGCGTGTTTACAGTGGTAGTAGCTGAAAACAAGAAACCAAAGGCGTACACCGTGGCTATATCAGAAATTTCTTGCAAACGGGCACACAGCGTGTGCACTCATGTAGGCGAGTGTGCGCTAGTGTGCGTGCGGGTGCACTTGTTTGCGCGCCGCTGCCCCTTGTGGAAACAGAAAGGGGAAAAGGAAGAAAAAGAAGTAGTAGGAAGTTAACCAAGGCGAACTAGCAGAGCTGCCATTTGAAATATATCACAATCAGCCAATTACACAGGCAGTCGACTAGCCCAGCCCAGCCCAGCAATTTAAACTCTGCAAACAGCAGTCTAACCTGTTTTTTCACAAGAACTTTGCAACACTGCAGTTTAGAAAGAGTGAAAACTCCAAAAGCTTAAGGCTGACAAAATGTTAGGGGCTGCCATTGCTATTATAAACCAACATGTGCAAGGTGCTGAGGGTGGTGATGTTGTGAATGCTGCTGAGCAACCCACAGTGAGGAGACGGAGAAGAGTGTACAGACCCAGGGTAACCTACCAGGGGCTACATGAGCTGGTGATAGTGGAGCACTATAGAATGGACAGAGACCTCCTGCAGCAAATTGTTGAGCTGTGCTGGCCATGCCTCACACACAGAACCAACAGAGGGGAACACATCCCAGTGGATACCAAGGTATGTGTTGGCCTACAAATACTAGCTACAGGTAC
Organism: Protopterus annectens; assembly: GCF_019279795.1. Lineage (NCBI taxonomy): Eukaryota > Metazoa > Chordata > Ceratodontiformes > Protopteridae > Protopterus > Protopterus annectens. The sequence continues at coordinate 922,621,914 of NC_056732.1, forward strand.
CTTCCAGAGACCGACTGGTGATATGATGGGGGTTTCACAGGCATCTGCATCCAGGGTACCCCACCAGTTCCTGGATGCCATGTCAGCACATGTCGGTGAAGTTGCATATTTCCCCAATTCCAGTGAGACATTGGCCAGCAATATGCGTCTCTTCCACCAAATAGCGGAATAACCTGAGGTGGTGGGCTCAATAGACTGCACGCACATACACATCAAAGCACCACCCGGTGAGTGGGGTAGTGTCTACATCAACCGCAAGGGCTTCCCCTCCATGAACTGCCAGGTCATGTGCGATGCCCAGGGCATAATAATGAATGTGTATGCTGGCTGCCCTGGAAGCTATCATGATTCCACATCTGGCATCTGACGCAGCTGTACCAGAGATTTGCCAATGGGGACATCCCTGACGGTCACCTAGTGGGGGATGCTGGATATGCACTTGAGCCGTGGCTGATGACACCCATCAAAAATGCACACACACCCGAACAAGAACTCCATAATGAGGCACATGCACAAACAAGAAACATAATTGAGTGTGTGTTTGGGATGCTCAAGTCATGGTTCCAGTGCCTGAACACATCTGGTGGAGCCTTGCAGTACTCAGCAACTACATGTACCCAAATTGTCAAGGTATGAGCCATGCTACACAATATGATCCTGCAAAAACAGCTGCAGCAGGAACAGCATGGGGCAGGGCCAAACAGCCCCCACCATTGCCAAGGCCTGCACAGGCATAGCGTGACTCAGAGGAGGAACAACCTGAGCCTGCCCCAGTAGGCAGAAGGAGGCGTGCCCAGTATGCCCTGGCCTGGGCAAAGAGGCAATGCATAGCACATACACTGACTCAGTAGGAACCCTGGAAATGACACCTCTCTCTGACTCGCACATACAATAAAAGGGATGCCTAACTTGACACTACCTGTTTCAAACATGTATAGGGAGTGTATTATGTGCATCCAACATAGGCAGCCCTGCAGCACCACCTGAGGCATGATTGCCCTATATTAAGCAGTATTAAGCATTGTTAAGCACATTTTACCAGTATTTAGCATATTTAAGAGCAATTGCGCAGAGCTGTGTGCCGTGCAAACTAGCGCAAAGTTGGGCAACGTTGGGCAATGTTGGGCAACGTTTGGCAATGGTGGGCAACGTTGCTCAATGTTGGGCAAAGTCAGGCAAAGTCGGCTAAACATGCTCACACCTGCTTTACTGTTCCTTAACCAGTCAGGTCTGCACAGCAGGAAAATAAAAAGCAGTGACAGGGCTCAAACTCAGGATACTGTGCACTATAGTCACAGTACTGAACCACTAAGCCATGACAGCATTTCACTGGCATAGACACAGCAGGGCAATTGTAGACTACCGCAAACACAAACAAATGCTGTATCATGCCCTCTGAACGTCCCCCAGGCCTATGCAGACAGATAACAGCAGGCCAGGCAGTGTAATGTGGGTTGGGTAGGCTATGAAGTCACAAACTAATAAATGTGGAATTGGAAGCTAAGTTCTGTAGTACAGTAGTATGCCTCAAGCCAGTATGAAAGGCAACAGTACAGACTGAAATCGAGTACCTGTCATAGCAGTGCAGGCCTAGCAAATGTGTATAAGTGTCAGGTGAACCCTTCATCCAATGTACACCCACAGTAACAATCAAGTGTGCCCCCTGAGTAGAAATGTACAAATAATAGCTATCCCCTCTGTATGTAGAAATGTTGATAAGTCTATGCAAAGTGACTCCTGGAAGCCCTGCAGGCACAGCATGCTTCCTGTTGATGTACAACACAAAGGTGAGCCCTGAAGTAAAAAACAACTTGATTTTTCACACACATGTAGTATATATGTCCATACTGGGCATGCTCACACACTTAGGCAATGTCTGAGTACAGCAGTGGGCCACACATATCTGGCAGTTGCAGTTCTCACCCCAGAAACATGTCACTATCCACCAATCCTGCCTTGCGCATACAGTGATATGAAAACAGACTCATACAATATATTGGACTCCTGTCATAATCAAACTATGTACTATAAGTACTGAACTTGTTCAAAGAAAGTGAAAATTCAAAGAAGAACAATAAATCTCTGATCAGTATCATCAATAAACAAATCAGTATCATCAATAAACAATGAGCATTCCTAACATTATCCAATCCATGTTCTGGCAAAAATATTGTCAACGAGTCCATAGAGAACCATGAAGCTTTATTTCGCAATGTCATAAATATCAATGTAAACACATATATGTTCTGAGTCAGTGCAAACTGTAAATTAATACATGTACATGACTGACACCGCCAACATCTTGTCAGACAGGTTCATGAATATTTACCCCCCTCTCACTGACAAAAGGGCCCATTATCATACCTGGAGACTGCGAAAACCCAGAAATCACATATACAATGGTTAAACAGCACTTTCCAAACCTATAAACATGACGTCTATGGGATGACATGGCTTCCCTAGCTGAGTCATATGTGAACTCCAAAACAAACAGACCCTGCACCTGAACAGTCTGTTGAGACTCACCCTCTGTACAGGATATGAAACTGTTGAATGTGTTACAGCAACATTTGGCACACTCCACAAGTGTTGGTGCACAACAGACCATAGGAACTATTGTCTTATAAGCCTATTAAGCCTGATCTGCAAGGCCATGGAGTCCATCATGATGGAACTCATAAACAGAGCTATTGTGAGCCTACAAACACCCAACCCTACCAATTTCAGTTTGGTCAGGGGCAGATCATGTTTCCCAAACCTACTAGACTGTTTTCAAGGCAGTCACCCAGGACTTACATCAATGAAATGAGCTACATGTGACCCACATAGACCTTGAAAAGCCCTCTTCCAACATCCCAGACACATGTTGTATCCACATAATCAACAACCAGTGCATAACTATGTATGTCATCTGATGGATTGCCAACTGGGGCACAGATAGATCACACAAGGTAAGAATTGTGGTCTCCTGTTCAAGCTGGTAACAACCGCTGTCCCCCATGGCTCAGTCCTGGGACCCCTCCTGTCTGGTGTATACTTTTCAGAAATACAGTCAAACACATGAGGGTTATGTTTAGCAAAGTTTGTGGATGACTTCAAAAAAGTTGTCATAATCGATGTGTGGGACAACAGAGACATCCTTAAAAAGGGTCTCAGTCAGACATATGTGGTGCAAAAATTATGCCCTCGAGCTACAGTCATACAAATACCACATAGGTGCCAACACCCTAAATATGGAGGTGATAATAAGGGATCTATGGACACATGTGGATAGTCATCTCTACTTCCAGAAACATATTCACAAAGTGGTTAGACAATCATGCTATGTGTTCCCACAAACTGCCAAGGACTTTGCATGTAGGTCAAAGGAGGTTCCCTCTACTCATTAGTCATCAGACCCGTCAGAGAGTACCACAACACACTTGCGATGAATCTGACTAGGCACCTTCAGCAGCTGGAAAGACCAGTGAAGTACCTCAACAAGAGGATTACTGGCCTCAAACAGTTGCTCCATGAACCAGACTGAATGTAACTCAATCTGTACTCTGTTGCATACTGTCTACTCAGTAGATCTCTGCCCAACAGACAGGTCCATGTCCAATGCAGAACTAATGTACATGCGCTATCTGAAGTAAACCCAAGCTCACTGTACCACATGCTCTAGGGATATCATTATTACAACATTAAATAGAACATGTTGGAGGGATACATTACTAACTCACAGACTTCCCTTGCTTTGGAACAGGCTTCCAACCGACATTAAGCTGAGACCCTCACTGACAGTCTTTCAGAGGAGTCTTGATGAGTGTATGTGAAACTGAACTGTCACACAATGGATCACTTCATCAGCTCTACTACACAGAGGCCTAGGGAACTAACTCCATGAGTGGTGATAGCTGCACATTTTGGCCATAGTAATATATGCCTTCAGGCAGACAGCCTATCACCTACCTATGTACATATATATATATATATATATATATATATATATATATATATATATATATATATATGTGTGTGTAGGGGGAACACAGTATAATAAGCCAAAGATGGATGGGCAGAGATGTGTGTAAGAGGGTGCCCATGACAGGGAGACATCCAGGACTGTCCCACCCAGCACACATCCCAATGGCACGAAAGACATGAGGTGCACATCACTCCCACTGTACATAACAGCCACCAGTATCTGTAAGCATTACAGTGTATGTGGTCCCTGTGCCTGATGTACAACGTGACTGTACAATGAAGTACACATCTACTATCTGTAGACATATACCTGACACATAGGTACATAGGTATGTAGTAGACTATCTCCACGAAGGCATATACCAGCCTACGCAAGTTGTGCAGCTTTCACCACACTATTGGTTAGTATCCCAAGGCCTAGTTCTAATAGTTAGTACCCTAAGCCCCTTTCTAGTGGGGCTGCTGATGTGATGCCTGGCATGAACTGTCTGTTTCCCATCCACTCATCAAGGTTCCAATTGAAGAGTGTCAGCGAGGGGTTCTGTCTGATGTACATTGGGACTGTGTTCCACAGTAAGGCAAGTGTCTGGGATGGTACTGTATCCCACCAGCATGTTGTATTCATCGTTCTGATGAGGTTCATATCTCTGGAATGTGTAGGGCAACTCAATGTTGTTATGTGTAGATGGAGCATGTTCAACAGTCATGTATGTTAGGCAGAGTGTGCCTCTGAATAGGCGGTACGCAATAAAGAACAGATGTAGTTTTACCAGTTGTGTTGCATAACACAACTGCTTGAGGCCAGTAATCCTCTTGGTGAGGTACCTATGTGGTCTCTACAGCTGCTGGATATGCTAAGTCGAGTACATCCAAAATGGTGCACTGTACTTAATGATGGGTCTGATGATGTAAGAGTAGAGTGCCTACACTACCTCTTTGGATCCTGATGCAAACCCTTTGTTGATTAGGTGGGCCACATAGGATCTCCCAATCACTTTGGCAACATGGTTGTCAAAGAAAAAATGACTATCTACTTGTGTCCCCAGATCCCTTATCACCTTGTCATTTTTAAGGGGGTAACACCCATGTGGTAGTTTGTGTGTATTTTGTTTTCAGCAAAGAGGATCACTATGCATTCCTCCACAGTGAGCTTGAGGCTATGATTCTGACACCACACATCTGTCTCATAGAGTCCCTTCTGGAGAATATGTCTGTCTTCCGGGGAATCTATTATGGTAAACACTTTACAATTCCCAGGAAACTTAGTCAACCACAACTCTCCTGTGTTGGCATGTACATTTGAAAAGTCTATACCAAACAGGAGGGACCCCAGGACTGAACCCTGGGGGACACCAGCCGTTACTGGTGTAGAGTCTGACATGTAGCCAGCAACTCGTAATGTGTTTGATCTATCTGTGAGGCAGTTTGCAATTCATCTTGTAATGTATGGATTCATGGCCAGGTTGGTGAGTTCATCTATGATACCTGACTGGGGAATGGTGTCAAAGGCCTTAGTGAGGCATAGGTAGGCTGTGTGGATCTCATTTCAATCATCCGTAGCCTGGGTAACTGTCAAAGAAATCCTCCCAGTTCAGGAGGCGTGTTCTGCATTTGACCAAGCCAAACTGTGTGTGCTCAACTGTGTGAAGGTTCCCAATCTTTGTATTGTTGACTTCCGTTATGTCAGGCTCATAGAGCATGAATGCCAAGGGGTTTTCGTGGCCCCACCTCTGTGGAGTGTGAAGAACATTGCTGTGCAACATTATATGGGTACATATCCTGTAGAGAGCATGTAGAGAGAGGTGTAGGTATCCTTGATGAATATGGATACATCCTCACCCTATGTGCTATGATTCAGGTTCTGATGCTGGAAGGTATGGAATGAGTAGTATACTGGTAGTGCTGGTGTGCTGTCTGGAGCCTTGAACTAGGTTACCAATACTGCACAGATATTAATATTCTCCATAATGAGAAGTGCCTCGAGTTTGTGCATCTGGAGGCTGAAACCTCTGGCAATGAGTAGCATTTAGCTCACTTTGTGGTTATTTGTGTTGGTTTCGGGGTTTGGTTTGTCCTGCGTGACTGGTGTTCCACACCTGATGTCAGTGCCTCATTGGTCCCATCTGACCATAAGCTAATCACCCTATATATCCACATTCTGGACCCACACCCCCATTAAGGAAACCATGTTAAAATAATTCTCCAAAGCCAACGTCATGCTTAAGACAGAAGTGCTGAACTGCAGGCCACACATGCAGATGAACAATAGAGTTATGACTACTTAATCCTTCACAATTGCACTTCATAAGCACTTACATGACTGCATGCATCATGCTATCCCAAACAGATCCAAGACGCTAACCTCCAAGAAAAGGAAGCCAATCTGGTGTTCCCCTGCCATAAACAAACTGCACAACAGAAGGAAAATACTGTTGCAAAACAGGGTAAAATTCCATGAGGGGAGGAGCTCCATGGTCCACATCAGTAAGAAGCTGTGATCCATGATAAAATCCTCCAAAGCTAGTTATGAAAACAGAATCAACACTGATTCTAAAGACAACCACAAAGCATTCTATAGCTATGTCAAGAATCTCAATGGCAACACTCAGATCTGCTCTGAGTTACAGCACAATGGCAATAAATATACAGACCCAACTGATATTGCAAACCTCCTGGTAGATAGGATCAGTGTTAACTTTACCCCACCTCACCCATGAAAGAGCACATCTCCATAAGGGAAGACTGCAAAGTTGCTGTCATCAAGGCTGCACAGGTAAAAAACACTCTCCAAAGCCAGTAACACAGCATCCATGGGGCCAGATAACATCCCAGGCTGTGGTCTACACAAACTACAGAATGAACAGGCACCACACCTATGTACCATGTTCAGTCATAGCCTCACCTCAGGCTTTGTGCCTGCTAAATGGTGCACAGCGATGGTTATCCCACTACACAAGGGGGGAGACACCATGGTCCCCAGGATCTCGCGGCCCATTAGCCTGATGAGCCTGGTCTGCAAGGCCATGGAATGTATCATCATATAACTTATAAAAAAAGACATTGGTAATCTCCAAACACTGGACCACAACCATGTTGGGTTTGTAAAAGGCAGATCATGTCTCCTAAACCTGATAGACTTCTTTGAAGCAGTCGCCAAAGCCGTAGACAAGGGTAAGGTGGTTCTCACAGCCTATGTAGATCTTGCCACGGCTTTCAACACCATCCCCCACTCTGGAATTATAGATAAACCCACTAAACTAGGTATAAATCGCTATGTCACAAGATGGGATGCCAAAAGGCTAACTGACAGAACACACACTGTGAAAGTAGCAGACTCCAAGTATGACATTAGCCCAGAGACAAGTGCAGTACCACAGGGTTCAGTCCTGGGTCCTGTTCTGTCTGGAATCTACTTCCCTGAAGTAAACTTTAACATGGAAGGTCTGTGGCTAATTAAGTTTCCAGATGACTGAAAACTAGGACCCATAATCAAAACTACTGAAGATGTGGACATCCTACAAAAGGGCCTCACTGAGACAGATGTCTGGTGTCAAAGCCATGGCTTCAAGCTCAGTGCCAAAAAGTGCATTGTCATCCCCTTTGGTAAAAACTCTGTAGCCATGAACTACAACATAGGCGGTAGTATACTTAACACTGAAAGTGTAATAAGAGACCTTGGGTCACAGGTGGACAGTGGATACAACTGTGATAATCACATCCCCCATCCTTCTACATGGCACACCTCATCACAAACGGTGTCTCATGCAGGATAGAAGAGGATATTGTTCCCCCCTACTCATCACTCACTAGATCCATTGTAGAGTACAATGCCCCTTTTGCTATGTACCTCACAAGACATTAACAACAACTGGAAAGGCTGCAGAAATACCTCACAAATAGCATTAGCGGCCTGAAATACATGCCATACACAGACCGTCTCAAAATGCTCCAGCTGTACTCTCTCGCATATCGCCTACTCAGAGGTGATCTCTGCCTAACATACAAAGCTATGTCAAATAGAGAGCTGTTGGACATGCTCCACGTACAACACTCATAATCCTTCAGATCTTTGGCCCCAAAACCCAGAGTGAAATACCAAAGGAAGTGGTGTATCTATTTACCCTATGGATACCCACACCTTCAGGTTAGTGGCACAGCATAAGGCCTTGGAAACCATGCAAGTGCAATTAACATTGTGCAAAGCTGCTTATCAGATTGTAGCCTGCTACAGATCACCTACCTTGTCTCAGGAACCTCACCCCGTATTCCTGAGAACAGTAACAAATACAAATGTCCTACCAAACACCATTATATGAGGAGAGTACAACTACCAAAACACTGACTGGGAGAATTACTCGTGTACAACATCCTTTGCCCAATGCTTCCCAGAGTTTAAAAACTCAAATGCTCTGGAACAGCTGGTTATCACACCCACTAGAGGTGACAACATACTGGACCTGATCATCACCAACATGTGGTACCAGTGTACCACAACAGAGATAAACCCCTCGCTGGTAATATCAGATCATAATGTAATCACACTGGACATCCACATCACGCCCCCCCTCCCCGCCACAGTCAAGGAAACCACTGTGAAGAAAGTTTCTAAAGCAAACAGCACACTTCTCAAGACCAAGGTGGAAAGTTCAAAAGTACCCTTGCTATCGGATAATGCTATACAATCTGCAGAATCATTTACAAGTGCATTCTATGAGCATCTACAGGGATGCATGTATTGCGACATGCCAAATAACACCATGATGCACTCCTCCAAATATAGGAAACCAATCTGGTGGTTGTCACACATAAATGAGCTATACAACAGAAGGAGGGAATGAACACATGATAGAGCAACTTCACATAAGGAAAGGCATCACTGATCATTATTAGGAAGAAACAATGATCGCTCATAAAATAATCCAAGGCCAGTTTCTAAAGACAAATTGCCAAGGAATGTAAGAATAACAGCCACAAAGCCTTCGTTAGCTATACCAAACATTTAGGTGGAACTCTCAAAAATGCTGTCAGCTACTGCAAAATGGAAAAAAGATACACTGAACCAACTTACATTGCCCACATCCTGGGGGACAAGTTCAGTGCAAACTCCCCCCCACATCACCCCCAAAAGGGCCTGTGTCCATCCCAGAAGAATGCAGAGCACCAGACTTCATGGACATGCAGGTAGAAACAGCCCTCTCCAAACCTAAGAACACAGCATCAATGGGACTGGATGTTGTCCCAGGCTGCGACTTACACCAGCCCCAAAAGGAACTACACCCTCACCTACATTCACTGTCCAGACTCAACCTTACCACAGGCTATGTACCCAAGGAATGGCATACAGCAACAGTCATCCAGCTCCACAAAGGGGGTGCCACAACAGAACCAGGAAACCATTGCCCTATAGGCCTACTCAGCCTGGTCTGCAAAGCTATGGAGCAAATTATCATGGAACCCATAAACAGAGACAATGGGGACCTCCAGACACTGGACTTTACCCAACTTGGCCTTGTTAAAGGTAGATCCTGTCTCTTAAACCTAGTGGACTTATTTGAAACAGTTACCAAGGACATAGATGGAGGTGAATGTAGTTCACACAGCCCACCTGGACCTCACTAAGGCCTTTCAACACCATTCCCCACTCTGGCATCATGGACAAGCTTACCAGCTTGAAAGTTACCAGCTATGTCACAGGATGGGTGGCCAACTGGCTCACAGATCAAACACACATGTTCAGAGATGCAGGTGCCATGTCCGACTCTAAACCAGTCACAAATGGCATCCCACAGGTATTGGTCCTGAGACCCCACCTGTTCAGTAGATACTGCTCAGAGGTACAGGCAAGCATGGGAGGAGTATGGCTGAACAAGTTTGCAGATAACTGATAACTGTGGTCCATAATCAACTCCATGGCTGACACAGACATCCTACAGAAGGGTTATACACAGACAGATACCTGGTGTCAAAACAATGCCCTCAAGCAGAATGCCAAAGAATGCATAGTCATCCCCTTTGGATAAAACAAAGTGCACACAAATTACCACATAGGTGGGAATCCAGTATGTACAAAGAATGTAATTATGGCCCTGGGGACACAGATAGACAGTAAACTCTCCTTTGATGATCACATTGCCAAAGTGTCTACAAATTCCTTCTATGTAGCCCACCTAATGTCACCTAATGTAACCCACTTTGTCAAGTCTGATGATGTCACCATCCTACAAATATACCTGTGGAAAGGAGAACTCCCAGTAATGTGCATAGCATGTCGTGTAAATGTGTACTGCTCTAGTATCATTAGGTAGGGATTTGAATACTGCACTTGACAACTGCATGAGAGTGTGTGTATCTCTTTGTAGAAGAGCAACCTTTTTGGAGACAACTACAACACCTTAAATTTGGTGTGCCCATCTTTGTCAAGTCTTATGATGTCACCATCCTACAAATATACCTGTGGAAAGGAGAACTCCCAGTAATATGTATATCATGTTGTGTAAATGCATACTGCTCTAGTATCATTAAGTAGTTAGGTAGGGGTTTGATGACTGTGTGTGTGTGTGTCTCCTTGTAGAAGAACAACCTTTTTGGAGACAACTACAACACCTTAAAAGTGGTATACTTATCTTTGTCAAGTCTGATGATGTCACCATCCTACAAATATACCCGTGGAAAGGAAAGCTCCCAGTAATGTGTATAGCGCATTGTGTAAATGTGTACTGCTCTAGTATCATAAAGTAGTTAGGTAGGGGTTTGAATCCTGCACTTGGTGAGTGTGTGTGTGTGAAACACAGTTGGTGACTGTGTTGTGAGTTTTGCTTTTACTACTGTATGACATATCACAATGACAACAGTATGTGCATTGTACGTCAGGTAGCTGTCTGGCAAATTCATATAAGTACATGTGACCTCAATTATTTCAAAGGTGGGAACCCTGCTTTCTCCATGAACACATCTGTTATCTTTGCCAGAGTGTGCTGCTGCTTTCCAGACCTTAGGTCACATCTGTATGCTTATGACAATCCCAACACTGCAGTGATCCCTGGCCTAGGTCATCTGTGTCACGCACACTCATCACGGTTTCTATTGAATAGTGTGAGTGAGGGTTTATGCCTGAGGTATATTTCAGATGAGTTAAAATGCAGCAAAGTCTGTCAATGATGGCTATTCATTATAGGTGTACAACAACCTTTGTGGATATGCATGCATACCCCTTATTGCTTATGTGATTCACCAAGGGATTTCAAAATACCTTTGGAAATGGGATTATCAAAGGAGAGATGATGTAACACTTGGCTGTATGTACCCATTGGTACCTGTCAACATGTTGGGGGCTACTACCTATGTGGTACTGTGGGGATACTATGTTTTGTAAAGGTGGATGACATGCTTTAGTTGGCTTATAGTTTTACAGCATGGGTTTGACAACAGGTATCTGTCCGTATGATACCCTTGTGGAGGATGTGTGTGTCATCTAGAGAATGGATTACAGGCCACAGTATGCATTCCCAGACATGGACGGACATATCCCTACTGTGTTTACTTGTACCTAAGTGAGCTTTATAGCAATCAGGAGTGGTCCCAGGAATGGGTGCAGGTGAACACCACTGGTTACTGGCATAGTATAGTTCCTGAAGGGTACAAATGTAACTGTGCGTCCTACATCTGTCTGTCAGTTGTCAAGACATCAACTAACGATTGTTTATGGTCAGGCTGTAGAGGTTATGTATTCTACCAGAATGCAAACCATTGACAGATAGTAACAGTATCACCCACAGCACAGTGTCAAACCATGTCATGCACACATGTGTACCCAAGTTCCAAAATGTGTGTAGTACAATGCATACTGGCCACCAATAGAAACTATGGAGTGTTAACACTCTGTAATACAGGGCATGTCACCCTGCCCATGTGTCCACTATGCACGTACATGCAGACAGTGCACCTCTACCATGTTCACAAATTTACACCTGCAAACCTGTGCTGCACACATCCCACACGTACTATCCACTCTCTAACACATGCTGCCAATACTACACACATCAGCCAAGTGACACATGGGCGGACAATACACTATTGGGATTAACACTGGTATAAACAATACTACATTGACAATCATAGCTTTAATGCATCATGGCTGCTCCACTACACCTTCAAGGATAATATTACACTTTACTGCTGACAACATGCTAACATTGCTATACTGCCATAAAGTCACCCTGTGCATCAGCACCATGTTAGCCTGTTCCTGCATCAATGTTACAGATGACAGGAGGTGGCACAGGTTTCATCATATGCACAGGATGTGTTGTTGGTTTGCCAGAGGCCTACATTAAGCCATGCAATTGACGTGTGTGTGTGTGTGTGTGTGTGTGTGTGTGTGTGTGTGTGTGTGTGTGTGTGTGTGTGTGTGTGTGTGTGTGTGTGTGAGGGCCAAGACTACTGGTATAGGCCAATGTTGATGTAATGTGTGTGGGTATGTGTTAGCCCTAGGTGTCTGGTTTATGTGTGTGTGTGTCTGCATTAACACAGTTCCACCATGTGGCTGCCATATACAGGGATTTGTGGGACAGCCACATACTGTACCTGCCAAGCTTTACAGATCACCATCTCCGGCCATGGATACGGTACCTGTGCCTGGCAGGAGTGCTACTGACAGTATCAGGTACTGAGCCAGACTGAGTACTATCCTCAGAGGTAGACATATGTACACTGGACCCAGGTCCCTGCTGGGACTGTCCAGAGCCACGTGCACATGGTCTTCTAGGATGGTCTGTGGACAGCCCACCCACAATATTGCTGGGGCTGGTACTGGCACTACAGGAGTAGCTGTGACTTGAGGGACGTCCCCAGCGACTTCCAGCTGATGATGTTGCTGGCATACGTCCACGTCGACATCTCACCCATCCCGCACTGTCCTGACACATGGACATGACATTGCGGAGGACATCTAATGTCTCACCCCAACGTCTATCCATGACCTCAGTGTAATTACAGATGGCACCTGCTAGGTCATGGATACTGTCAGTTAAAGTGGTGTTATCTGCCCTCTGTGCCCTTAGTCCCTGTCTGGTGTACCTTTCCATACATGCCTGTGCCTCCATGACAGCCTAGAACATGCGTGAGGTTGTAAGACCTGTGGCCCGTCTGCCAGAGGCATGATGACCAGCAGTTCTCCGATGAGAACCCCTGGACATCTGCATATGTGGTACCATTCCAGACCTCTGGGTATGACTGCTGTGTCCGGATACATGTGCCATAAGTACCACACTGTCCTGGCCATTGCCAACTGTAGACTGTCTCTCAGCTAAGGGCATTGGTGATGAGGGATGTATTGGCAGTATGACTGCGTGCATGGATGGGGTGGACAGCTGTGTACTGTCGATTAGTGGCCCAACGACAGACCCTGGCAAACATGCCTGTGCCTCAACACACCTATCCTCATTTTCACTATTTGAGCCAGTGACATCAGGTTCCCTGCTGCAGTGAACCAGCCCAACCTCACCACCTGTGAGAGGAAGACAGGAAACACACTTTACAACCTGTACATGATGTCAGAACACATGAACAAATGCACACATGCACACATGCACACGTGCATACATGCAAACATGCACACATGAACACATGCACACATGCACACATGAACACATGCACACATGCACACATGCACACATGAACACATGCACACATGCACACATGCACATATGAACACATGAACACATGCACACATGCACACATGCAGACATGAACACATGCACACATGCACACATGCAGACATGAACACACACACACACACACACACACACACACACACACACACACACACACACACACACACACACACACACACACACCACCAGCAATCCAGAACATACCCAATAGCGGTTGATGGTGGGGTATAGTACCACAAGACAAACAGTCATATCACACGTGTCAGCATGCAGGACGTGTGTTGCTCAACAGCATGCAGTGCGAGTGTAGACAGTCCTTGTTAATAACAGTATACATGGCTTTGATGCATGTGTGTTGTTGTTCAGTGATTGTCCTCACCCTGGAATGCAATGTGTACATGGACACAACATTGCTGTGCAAGTATTACAAGCTCTGCAATGTGCTGTGCACCATAACTCACAGGTATACATACCATGGCTGGATGTTTATCTGTGTGTCACATAGATATCCGTTACTGATTAGAGCATCTGTGTTTTTAGCAGATAATTGTGGACACCGGTTTAGCTCATGCAGGCTATGTATACACACAGGATGAGTGGTACGTGTATACCTGATGGAATACCATTGCACAACATAGCCATTGTACAGTAGTTATGGTGAGTGTATAACATATTGTGGACATGCCATTGCCAGCCATGACATGGCATGCTACAACACAGCTGCAACATTAAACATCACACATACCCAACGTGTGTCATGTGACCTATACACTCAATAGCATTACAAGACATATATGTGTCACTTTGTGCAAATGGTGATTGCTATGCATATTGTGTATAGGTGCATATGTTTGCACATACACAACATTGAGGTGTATAGCAATGAATGCTATGTGTAGCACTGTGGTTACTGTAACTGGATGGCATGTTGCATCATGAGCCATCATCATGCAGCATCATGTGGTCACTCAAGGCTACTTATGTGTGCCAGACTGGCACCTATCATGCTGTACCTTAACCACAGTACCATGGCTACATTCATCATTTCACAGCCAGTTGTTACATGGGTTTGTAAGGTGCCCAATAGGGAGCATTGCCTAACATGAATGTGTTGTGTGTTGGAGAGTGTTTCACTGCCCCATGATAGGCCTGTACCCCTCAGGTATATTATGTGTGCTGTGTGGATGACATTTGAGATACTGGAGTGTGACCTTACAGCGTGTGTCTGAATATGCCATGTGTAGCATATTAACATGTACTGCATATGACGGAGTTGTGTATGTCATGTGCATGTGTATCGACTGCCTATCCAATTTCCACTAAGTGTAGCCACAATTGTTTGGGATGCTATGTGTATTGCATGTGTTTGAGGCAGCCACTCATGTTACTGAGATGTGCATAGTCTTACAGCAAACATGCACAGCATGCATTATGCGTAGGTGTGTTACATGTGTACATGGCCTACACCTCACCTATGACATGCACATTTTATTAGTAATATTAAATGTAGAGCACACTCACCAGCATGGGTCTGCTGCCCCACCACCTGTGGCAAGCTGTGGCCTACGGACATCAGACGCACGCTGCCGGACATGTCTAAGTAAATCACTGCAGTGATGTCATACCTGCTCATAAGTCCAGTTATGCATGCCTATGTCATTTATCCTACGGACAACATCTTGCCACAGCGCAGTCCGCTCATGCTGGTCCTGGCTGGTTCTTGAAAATAGCAGGGTGTACTGTTGGATGAGACAGTTGGTTAGTATCTCATCCTCTGCAAAGCTATAGGCAGGATTGCGATGGAGGGACATGACCTGGAAGACAATAAAACAATATGTGTGAGCAAGTCATGTGGCACACTTAACATTCTACAGTACAGATATCACTGAACTGCCATAAATAGCAAACTATTGTCTGTCAGAGGATACACACTTTCAATACCACATATCAGTGCTCAACCCACAACTGCCTTACAGTGCTTGACATGCTCTATATATTAAAACTTTTTCTGCACAGCAACAAAGAGAAACCACTATGTAAGACTATGCAACAGTACATGGCACACTGTATGCGACACAATGCACCACCTAGCCACAGGAGGTATATATCCAGCTAATGCATAACGAAATATGTAATCCATTGCAATTTCTTTATTTTCTTTATTTTATTTATTTTTTATTTTATTTAACATTTGTTCACCGGGCTAGTCTAGCTGGATATATGTCCATTTTCAGTAGAGGCCTGGGGAGAAAAGTTCCAGTAGTTATGATAATTTTAAACAGAGGTAGGCAATACAATGTTAGGTGAGAGAGCAAGTTAATACAGAAAACATACAATATAATCAGAGCAAAAACGAAAAGCAAAGTAGATAAATGTTCTGTAAAAAGTCACACAGTATGTAACAGGTCACATATATCTTTGAAGATGTTACTTTAGTGCAGTTATGTCAAGGGTATAAGGAGCACAAGAAGACAGAGAGGAAGACTCAATTAGTTTTGGTTGTTACAGGAGCATAGCCAGTGTTTATTGAGATGAAGTTTCAATTGTCCTTTAAAAAGTGGGAGAGAAGACAAAGATAGGATTTCAGAAGGTAGTTTGTTCCACATTTTCCAACAGAGTTGGAAAAGAGGCAGTCACCTGCAGAGTTATTGGGTTTGGTTGTTTTAATTAGTACTTTGTTGGAAGAGCAAAGTTGTTTCAAGTTATTATATGGTGAGATGATGTTAGAGAGTATAGTTATTTTAGTTGTATGGTATAAGATCTTATGAGCTATTAAAAATTGTTGAAGTAGGAGTTGGTTTGGAAGTTCAAGCCAACCTAGTTGTTTTAGGTTCAGGCAGTGGTGAGTTCTATATGGGGATCCTGTGGCAAATCTAGCAATATTATTGTAGGATGTAGATAGTTTTTTAAGGTTATTTTGAGAGAGATTTGTGTATACGGGGGAAGCATATAGAAGAGTAGAGATCAGGTGAGATCTGGCTAAGGTGGTTCTTGCTTCAGGTGTAAGGAAGGGTTTGATTCTGTAAAGGGATCCTATTTTGTTATTAACTAATTTTATTCTATTGTTGATGTGAGAGTCAAAGCTGAGATTATTGTCAATAGTAATTCCTAAAAGTTTAGTAGTTGAATCTGGAGTAATAAGGGTGTTATCGGCGGAAGTAAGAGTGAAGTTGAGTGGGGTAGATGTACGGGAAGGTGAGAACAATAGCAATTTGGTTTTCTTGGGGTTAAAGAGTACGCAGCGGTCACAAAACCATTGTTCGACAGTGTTGAAGACTTTTTGAGTGAGTGCCTGAAGTTCAGTTTGAGATTTAGCAGAGCAGATTATAGTAGAATCGTCTGCATATTGTATGCAGGTAGTGTTTGGGATAGCTGATTGGAGGTCATTAATAAAGACAGAAAATAGAAGGGGGCCTAGGATAGAGCCTTGAGGTACACCTAAAGAAATTATTGTAAAGTCCAGTTACAGTATTACCAGTATACCACACTAGTTGTTGATGGAAAACCCCTGCCTACAATATGTGCACATTGGTGAATATAGCAGGCATACTGCTGTACTAGACTATACATGCTGCTAGATACCCACTTATATCCTGTAACACACATATGACCGAGGGGATGTTACAGGCATACCCACACACACATCAGACATACATACAGGACACAGAGGTATGGCATCCCAGATGAGCTTTATGTGTGTACCATACAGTACTGTGTGTCAATACTTACAAACCCTTATACCTGAGGTATGTAATCTGTGAGGACTACAGGGAACACACAAAACAGTGTTTCCAAGCAATGTGGACATACACCATACTGTGCTGTTTAGGCCTACAGCGTCAGGTAGTACTACAGTTCATACAGGGGTTTGATTCACCAGCAGTACCAATCAATGAGCATACATGTACTGCTTTATCCTCCAGTGGCACACCCCAGTTAACACAAAGGGACTATGTCAGACCGTATGTCATACTGCTTTTTCTGGCTAGCAATAGCATACACATCTTTTGCTGGGATCAGAGCTAGGACACATAATACCATGAGAGAAACAGTTTCCCACTAAGCTATCCCACATATACACAACTGTGACACATTCACCAACACATTCACCATCACACTCAGTCAACCTCACATAGCAATTATTGCAACAAGTACATGTGGGTATATATTGGTTCATAGGTAGGTTATAGGCTATTGGCCCTAGTGCTTATAGAAACGTAGCCAGACGGTACCCTGGCCTTTGACACCCAAGTAATTTAGTTTCATGTGTCGCTGTCAAGCAGAGCCACAGAGGTGATTCCTGGGGTGTTTTTCCTATCTCCCATCCAATCATCAAGACTATTCATGACGAGTGCTACTGAGGAGCTTTGTTTGCTATTGATAGGTAGTTTGTTCCAGAGTATGGGATGTCTCTGAGATAAAAACCTATCCCTCCAGCATGCTCTGTCTATTGAGGTGACAAGGTTTAGGTCCCTAGAGTGTGTAGCTCGTAGGGATAGTGATCTGTTTATGTGGAGCATGTCCAACAGCTCTGGGTTTGACATAGCTTTGTATGTTAGGCAGAGGTCACCTCTGGGTTGCCGGTATGCGACACAGTCTAGCTGTGGTTTTGTGAGACGGTCTGCATAGGGCACCTGTTTGAGGACAGTATTACTCTTTCTGAGGTATGTCTGTGGCCTTGCCAGTTGCTGTAGATGTCTTGTGAGGTACATACCAGAAGGGGCATTGTACTCTATAATGGGTTTTGTGAGTGATGAGTAGAGGGGACCACTGTCCTCTTTTTCCCTGGATGACACAACTTTTGTGATGAGGTGTGTCATGTAGACAGATTACATGACTAGTGTGGCACTGTGATTATCACGGGTGAGACTACTGTCCACCTGTGTCCCATGGTCTCTTATCACACTTTGTGTGTTAAGTTGACTACCACCTATGTGGTAGTTCATGGGTACAGAGTTTTTAGCAAAAGGAATGCCAATGAATTTCAGACATTGAGATTGAGGCCATGGCTTTGTCACCAGGCATCTGTCACAGTAAATATGACTCTGTCTCTCCCTCTCTCTCTCTCTCTCTCTCTATATATATATATATATATATATATATATATATATATATACACACACACACATACATATAAACATACATTGGTGTACATCTAGATATACATATAGGCACATATACAGTTCACCTTTCATGGTGGGAATATCAATTATGCGAAGTATGTGAGATATACAGTTATGTAATGATATTGCACAGTCTTGTGCGAAATGCATTGAAGGTGTTCTCAGCCCATGTGGCTTTAGCAGGCCTCACTGGCTACAACACTGCAAACCTAACAAATCACACCCACACCGTTTAACCACCACATGTCATATACCAGCACTGTATACTGTCTTGTTTGCCACACACTACTACCTACATACAAATATGCACATAACAACCTTCACCAACATATATATGACCTCCCTTCAGAAACAGTTGCAGTATGTCCCTTGCCCTATGCACATGCACAGATGCTAATATATCTGACACCGATATATCTCTCCATATGTGTGTGCCATACACACACACGGTCCACACTGTTGTAAGTCCCTGGACCTCACGGCTGACCGGTTGGGCCTTGCTGCAACACGAACAGGTGTCACGTGTGAGCGCACAGTATTATTAGAGGGTGTATAAATAGCTGCAAATGGTAGATTAGCATACTAGCCTGGTAGAGCAGTTGTCATTGTTAAGCTACACGTTGATATGACTATCATGCATGTGTTACTCTGTCACATCCATGGTTATATAGCTGTATGCGCTACTCCCCCAAACAGCCATTGTCTACACTACTGTACAGATCATAGATGACATGGTTCAGATGTTTGACATTTAATACTGAGCTACATATATCACAGTTATGTCCCACTGCATACAGCTACACACTGATTTGTCCATGGCAGTAGTTATGCAAGGCATCTGTGCATAGATACGTACTGCTGCCGCATATTGATGTCTCAAAGTATGTAGAGTAGTCTTCAAATACATCTACTACATGCCAGCAAATACATATCTGTTGCATACCTTTCCTTTGTATGTGTTTGTAGTTTTCAGTTTGCTGTATCTTTGGCTTTATTTAATTTTTTATTTATTTATTTATTTATTTATTTTTATTTCTTATTTTTTTTTCCACTGGTGTGGGTGGGGGTGTGCATCTCTCTCTCTCTCTCTCTCTCTCTCTCTCTGTCTCTGCCTCTGTGTCTGTCTCTCTCTCTCTCTCTCTCTCAGCGTCTGCAATGGGATGATTGCATGATGTGTGGCCAGCAAGTACAGCCTGCTTTTATAGGTATCTCCACATGTGCATGTGATGGCTGCTGCACCAATTGTTGGCCACCATTTGGTAATTGCATGCAGCCTGCTGTGTGGTAATTGCAGTACTCACTGTCATAGCAACCCAATGCTATAAATTGCTATGTCAGGTCGGTGTAGCCCTTTCAGCTTTCCAAAGTGGGGCCCATGCTTGTTTGCTGTGGACACCGTTGTGTAAGTCAGAAGGTTGGTATAGTTCTTATATCTGAAGCTAGGGGTGTAGCCAGTGATTTAAATGTTGTACTCAGACCTGAATGTTGCCACTTCCACTGCACAGTTGTCAGTGTAGAATTGTACTCACCCCTACAAATGCTAGCACAAGATACATGGGTGTATGTAGTTTCTTTTCTACTTATACACTTAACTGTCATACAAAAGTAATTATTGAGATGTATTCATTTGGCACATGAACTGTTTGTGAACTGCTATACTGTGAATATTACTTTACTCACTTTTGAATAGTTTGTGCTTTTTTAGTGTTGACATTAGCACAGGCTGCTCAAGAAAACTGGACAAATTTCAGTACTGAGTATGCCTACCTACATCCTTGGTAGACCCTGAACACACATGTTTATTGTACATTTGGGTAGGGGTGCAGAAAGACAGAGAGCATTATGTATTAATGTGTCAACTTTATCTTGCTGGACTTAAAGGGTTGCTGTGTACCTGTTAGTTTACCAAGGCAAGTAGTCTGTCTGCGTAGCTCCCAACTGTGGACCTATCCAGATTGTAGCCAGAGGTTAGCCTGTTATTCTTTGTCTGTGCACCACACCAGTCTTTTCAGCACTGGAACAATGGCATTGTCACAGTTGGTTGCTACCAGTACATGGCTACATCCCTTGGTATTTCAGTGTTGTACTCCTACATAAGGGTATGTTTCTGGAACACCTTCCAAAGCTATTTGCATAGTGTGTAACAGCAGAATAGCTGATATGCCTGTGTGTTTCTGCCTATGCCAGGCCTCTCAAGCACTCAGGTACATATTTGAACAGACTCAGGGAAAAGTAGGTAGAAGTGAGGTAGCCCTTTACAATATTAGAGACATTAAGTTGAGACTTTGAGAGAACCAGAGCATATAGATTAATACACATTTCCTGATGTACAAGCGGTGTCTAACTCTTACTTACTGTCATTATTCATTAAGTGTAATTCACCACCTTTCTGCCTAATGTCAGTAGCTTTCAGAGGGATTCAGAGGGACACAGCTAAAACCTGCCTCAAAATCAGGGACATGCCTGAAAATTAGTCACAGTTGGGAAGTATGGCCTCTGCCCTAATCAGATATGCTAGTGTTTGTCCTGCTATGATACTGTGTGGGGGTTGTAAAGTGTTGCTGTAACATTATTTCCTGCTAGAATGGCTGGTTCTCTTTTCACAGTCATGTAATGCAATTCCAGAAGAACTGCTGGTAAAGATCCACAGAACAGGATTTGTGTTATGGCATTCCTATTTGTCCTTTACATTCTCTCATTCTGATGCATGATATATTGATTTCAGCACCAGTTTGTTGTATGTTTACCATGGCTCAGTGGTACTTCATGCAGTCTAGTGTGTCCAAGGTCTGTGGTTCGAGACTGACAGAGGTATTTTATTTTGCTGCTGAGCAGATCAAGGGCCCTGACATACAGAGTGACTAAGGCACTTTTAAGCAGTTGTAAGTGGGTTTGCGTGATGCTTAGCTAAGCGCACACAAGCGCACACAGGCGCACACTCGCGCAAACCCGCTAACTACTGCTTAAAAGTGCTTACTCTCGCTAACCCCCGCGCTCATTTCTTTGAAAGAAAAGAAAATGGGGAGATAGGAAAGTGGTGAAAATGGGGTACAAAGAGAGAAAGACAGTAGGGAAAACAGCTCGGGATGTGCAGGATGGGTGTAAGGAAGGCACATAGCTGCCCATTTCTTTAACAGCAACAGCTGTGTATATGCAATAAATTTGGAGGGAAATATGAAACCTTCAAACCCTGTGAGAGGGGTGAGGACAACAAAGTATGTTGTACTGCCAATTAAATATCAGTTTATGTGTCCAGCGGACATGTGCGCAAAATGGACAGCTATGTATGGGGCATAATTTTTTTTGGGAGCAGAATGCCCTTTTCTTTTTCAGGTGAGAGTGGAATGTGGGGTAGGGGAAGTAGGTATATTTGGGGAGGTAGGTTGGGGATGTAAATAGACAAGACAAACAAGATGCATACAGGGGCGGAATATGACATGTGGTGGGTGAACACCATTGACGGGGAAGGATGTTTGGAAATCGCAAGCCCATGAGCCCACAGATGGCAACAGTGGAACTGAGATCCCCACCCATGGGCAGTCACCACTGCACCTTCACAGCCCAGACGGTGGCTGTGCTGGGGGCTGCATAGGAGGGGCAGGCTCACCCGTGACTCATGCCACTCATGCCTCAAGCTGGCGTAGGGGATCAGCGACAGAACGCTCAATCTCCCTACGCACCACTGCCCAGACCATTCGGAGGGTGATAGGTGGCCCTCCTCCACCCACGCTTGCACAGGGGGGACGAGCCCCATCCCCTGCAGAGCTTCCACCCGAAGGTGGCACAGGGCCAACAGAGGAGTAGGTCCCAGGCTGGGCACCGGACCTGCTGGTGCCAGGTGGCCTTCCCATACGTTCTATGTTTAGGAGGATTTTATGAAAATATGGGTTAATAACAGTCAACATCATTCCCAATTAGTTATAACAGCATGCAGAAGTGTTCCCATTAACCCAAGACACCAAAGTTCCAACAGTTGAACAGCAAGCATGGCACATGCATATATGGGACAACAGTGGACATTACAACAGCATGCAGGTTTAATTGATGGCAACAGGCCACCAATATTGTGGTATTTGAACAGGGCACATGCATCGCAATAAATGCAGATATTTATAAACCAATAGGACATATGTCCCAACAAATGTTTTGAGATTAGACATACCCATTGAGGTGTGGAATTGCATTTTTTGTGCACATACAGTAGGGTGGAAAATGATAGCTCCATTAACAACTTATATATCATTCTAGTTTACACTACATTCCTGTCGACTGCAGTTATATGTCCCCTACATGTATTGTTACACTACACATTTGTCCTTAGATCGTGAAATGGGTTTTGCTAGATCTTTATATACATGGGCTGTATCTGACATACAAACTGTCCAGGATGCAGATGTTACTGCTACATATTTTGTGAGTTGCTCAGACACACTACTGCTGAGATGGTACACTGACAGCTCTACTTTCATATACTTATCTAGATATGTGTAGGTGAAATTATCAGTTATATGTTAACAGCTCCCTACATTTCTGCCAGCACAATGTCATTTCTGGGGAACACAATACCAAGCTACTCATGTGCCAGATTAACCTGTACATGCTGGGCATGAAGCAACAGTTGAGGACTGTGAATATGCTTAAAAGCTACTGGCACTCCCTTCATCTACTTTATATGGGCCTACCCAACTGTGTGTTAACAGCGCTTAATACAACAGTACTATTTCTATAATGCAAGAATACAACAACATATCAAAGAAAATGACACAGACACACTCCAGGAATTATACCTTTATTAAAGACTTAAAACACTTTTCTAGAGGCTCTCTCATTTATTTTATATAGCAGTACATGCAGAATAATTATTAGAGAATTATTATCCCTTTATTTATTGTGTTTAAACACATTTTTCAGGCTCTCTCATTTATTTTACATAACAGTACATGCAGAATACTTACTAACCTACATGGTGGTGCAGCCTTAGCAGCCTATCTGAATAGGCTTACTGATTCACAGCATGGACACCTGCAGCTGTGAAGTAATTGAAGTGATATTAGGACATACCTATCCATAGTATACACTAGAATAGCAATTCTTACATACTTAATTCCATGGCTACTTAGTAGTGGGGCATTTGGCATCTCATTGGCCTCCTGGATCCACTGGTCCAGTTGATCCACCTTGCATCTTCTCAGGTCTGCATGGTGGTGTCTGACCTGCTCACCAGTCAGAGGGACACCTGTGGCACTGGTGAGTTTGTGAGCTAGACCGTCCCAGGCTTCTGCTTTGTATTGGGTGCCGTGGTACTGGCCCCACAGGAGTCTATCCTCATGATGGTGGACAAGGAGCCAAACCATAAGTTTTGACTCCTCAATGCCCCAACGTTGTGCTCGAAAACGAGAGCCCTCTCCAGCACCGGCCGTTGCTGTCTGCAGATGGGAGCTATAACCAGTTATGGATAGTATTCCCACCTATGGAGCTTAAATATGCATCTTTTCCCACACTTATTTGTGATTGGCCAGTTTTGAAAAAACGCAGCTGAAGGTACACCTGCTTAGCAATGGGTAAACTTACATTGATATGTATGTGTGTGCTGAAAGTGCATACTTATGCAAATATGTCATGGCTTAGTGGTTCAGTACTGTGACTATGGTACACAGTATCCCGGGTTTGAGGCCTGTCATTGCTTTTTATTTCCCTACTGGCCAGACCAGCTAGGAGGTGTGGCTATGTTTTACCGACTTTGCTCGACATTGCTCTATGCTGCTCTAAGTTGCTCTACATTGCCCGATGTTGCTCTACGCTGCTCTACATTGCTCTACATTGACCGATGTTGCTCTATGTTGCCCGATGTTGCTCTACATTGCTTTACTTTGCCCAACGTTGCGCTGGTTAGTGCGTTGCACAGCTATGCACACATATGTTCTGTTTGCGCTAGTTGGCATGATGCACAGCTCCGCGCAAAGCTATTGTGCTAGTTCAAGCGGTGCTAAGCTATGAGCAATTATAGTGAAATGTGCTTAATACTGGTAAACTTTGCTTAGCAGTGCTTCACTTTGCTTAAGATACATTACTTCTGCATTCATCAGTATGCATAACAATTTCACTTTCTTATATATATATATATATATATATATATATATATATATATATATATATAAAATTCGTTCACTACTACATAGACCATTTCAATGCTTTTTACTAAAATTTAATTGGTAAATGGAAGGAATTCTTTTCATATATGGATTTCCAATAGAAAATAAATAGGGGAGTGGTGGGACTTGAAATGGGAATATCTCCTCTTAGTGCGAAGGTTCTACCACTACGCTATTGCTATTTTGCTTAATTTGCATATAAGTTTTTTATTATCCTCTTCGATGTCTTACTGCTAACTGTAGCTAAGCAATGGGCAAACACGCGCAAACACGGGCAGCTATATTGGGAATGATAAAAAAAAAAAAAGAATAAAAGTTTTATATTTTGTTATTGTACTGGGGTTTAGAATGTGTGGGAGTGTAGTGTTGGGTATGTACACATTTGAGCAGACTCGCTCATGTCAGTTGACATTTCCATATTGTGATACTTGCAGGGAAGTGGATTTTTGGACTGATCGGCAGTCTGACACGCCCCTACACTCGTGCATTTTCCATGTTAGCCTTGGAGTTGAGGCAGCGTGCCCTCATTAATATGCATGGTGCGCTGCCATCTTATTCTTACATTGGCATTTCCGTGTAAGCTTCCTCTACTCTTACACAGAGGATTCGTGAATCCTGGGTGCCATTTCCGAAATTGAACTGCATTGGAAAAAAGGGAAAATTTCCCAATCCTCACTATACCACGATCTGCTTTCTGAAACATTGAAAATGTTGCATTTTTATCTTAACTGAAGTGTTTAAATGGAGCAGCTGGTTTTGTCAGTTCTCCATGATCCCCATTGAGCACCTCCAATTGGTCTTCAACATGCGCAGTGCGTGTTTCGTTCATACAAAGTCCAACATAATACAGTTTCATTGTTATGAGTTTATGATCTTGTCATCTCAATAATTTGTGTTTTGACAATGTAAGCATTTGATCCACTGAGTATATATATATATATATATATATATATATATATATATATATATATATATATATATATATAATCTTCTGATCTTTATCCAAAAGGGTAAGATTGGAATTAACTAAATGTTTAGCAGCTGTAAGATTAATTAAATTTATAGCGTTTTGGTCAGGTTTGGGAAGAGTATATAAAAACTTAAAAGACTGAAGAACTTTACACATCTTATCTGCCTTTTAGGAGCAGTTGGCTAACTGTCAGGAAAATTGCAGTCAGTAACACACATCATGCAAAGCTTACAAAATGGGAGGAATGGATGAAGGATGGATGAAGGTTTTGGAAATTCCTTCTGTAACATCTCATAGTACTTTCTGAGGGAATGAGAAACCTCAGTGTTCTCCCATTGAAAACACTGACACAAATTGGAAATAGTCTCAGTGAAAGAGAAAACACCACAGGGAGAATTAGAAACTGAGATCTACTCTGAGTCAAAATCAGGAATCTGAGCAGACAACCATATTACTGTCCTTCATCTTCCTGTCCAGATTTAGAATTTTGAATCTTTTCAAGTAAAGATTCCTTTACCACAAATGGATTTATAAGAAGGATCAATAGCCTGAATTAAACCCAGAGCCAGGCCCAATAAACTACTCCTGCCTAAGGAAATGTATGGAGTAGATACATATTTAGTTTCCATTTCTTTTTGACAGGAAAAATGAGACCGGCAGTGTTATTAATGGCGGCAGCAGCAGCTTCCCTAGGGCTGGGCATAATATTCTGACAAAACAGAGAGGCCTTCCTTGTTCCCTCTCCTAGGTTCAACAAAATATAACTATCATAAGTACTTGTTCCAGGGATATAAACCTCTTCTGCAACATCAGCAAAACAGTTTATAGGGATGAGTTTATCTCACAGAAGGTTTGTATAAGCTCAGCAGATTCTGCCCAGGTGGCCTGCAGAGATCTACAATGCCAGAGAGAAAAAAGGAGAGACTTAGGAGTGTTTAAGTACCATTTATTGTTTTTCTCTTGCTGCTTATTGCTACTTCGGCCTAAACACTCATTTTCTGGCATTTATTGCTTCTCAGAAAACTCATTTTACACTGAAATTGCATTTATTTGTGCCTGCACTTTAAAAAAAGAATTGTTTTGTTGTACATTGTATTTTTTAACTGTTACTGGCTTCCTACTCAAATGCGACAGCCATTACTGCACTATAAAAGTGTTTTTGCATTTGTTTCTACTGTTTTCTTGAAAAAAAAAAACAAAAAAACAAAAAAGAAATCTTGCTATCTTTCCACTTTACTAAGCTAGAAAAGTCCAGTTTCAGATACCTGCTGATACCTGGACTGTGTTTAAGCTTCAGTGTTTGGCCATACCTTACTTTGGCAAAAAAGAAGTTTCTTTGTTCACCAGTGAGCGTGGGGAGCTCTGAACAGCCTACCTGTCCTTAGAGGAGTGGTTTCTCCCCAGAAACTGTAGTTTTATTGGCCATTTTGGGCTATTTTTTATCTCTTTAATCTTTCTAATATAAAAACCGCATTTGCGCGGTTTTTGCATTTGTATAAGCTCAGCAGATCCTGCCCATGTGGCCTGCAGAGAGCTACAATGCAAAAGAGACAAAAGGAGAGACTTTGGAGAGTTTAAGTACCATTTTTTTTTCTTGTTGCTTATTGCTATTTCCGCTTAAATGCTCATTTTCTGACATTTATTGCTTCTCAGAACGCTCATTTTACACTGAAATTGCATTTATTTGTGCATGCACTTTAAAAAAAGTAATTTTTTGTTGTAAATTGTATTTTTTTAACTGTTACTGGCTTCCCACTCAAGTGTGACAGCCATTACTGTATTATAAAAGTATTTTTGCATTTGTTTCTACTGTTTTCTTGAAAATAAACAAAAAAACAAAAAAAAAATCTTGTTATTTTTCTGCCTTACTAAGCTAGAAAAATCTAGTTTCAGACACCTGCTGATACCTGGACTGTGTTTAAGCTTCTGTGTTTGGTCATTTCTTACTTGGGCAAAAAGGAAGTTTCTTTGTTCACCAGTGAGAGTGGGGAGCTCTGAACAGCATACCAGTCATTGGAAGAGTGGTTTCTGCCCAGAAACTGTAGTTTTATTGGCCATTTTGGGCTAATTTCTGTCTCTTTAATCTTTCTGATATAAAAACCACATTTGCGCAGTTTTTGCATTTGTATAAGCTCAACAGATCCTGCCCAGGTGTCCTGCAGAGACCTACAACACCAGAGAGACAAAAGGAAAGACTTTGGAGTGTTTAAGTACCATTTATTTTTTCATTTTTCATGTTGGTTATTGCTATTTCCACCTAAATGCTCATTTTCTGGCATTTATTTCTTCTCAGAATGCCCATTTTATACTGAAATTGCATTTATTTGTGCCTGCACTTTAAAAAAAGTCATTTTTGTTGTAAATTGTATTTTTTAACTGTTACTAGCTTCCGACTCAAGTGTGACAGCCATTATTGCACTATAAAAGTGTTTTTGCATTTGTTTCTACTGTTTTCTTGAAAAAAAAAAAACAAAAAACAAAAACATCTTGCTATTTTCCTGCCTTACTAAGCTAGAAAAGTCCAGTTTCAGATACCTGCTGATACCTGGACTGTGTTTAAGCGTCTGTGTTTGGCCATACCTTACTTGTGTCAAAAGGAAGTTTTTTTGTTCAACAGTGAGAGGGGGAGGTCTGAACAGTCTACCTGTCCTTGGAGGAGTGATTTCTGCCCAGAAACCGTAGTTTTATTGGAAATTTTGGGCTAATTTCTATCTATTTAATCTTTCTGATATAAAAAACGCATTTGTGTGGTTTTTGCATTTGTATAAGCTCAGCAGATCCTGCCCAGGTGGCCTGCAGAGACCTACAATGCCAGATAGACAAAAGGAGAGACTTTGGAGTGTTTAAGTACCATTTTTTGTTTTTTCTTGTTGCTTATTGCTATTTCCGCCTAAACCACGGGTACACAAAAAATGAAACAACTATTCAAATTGTAATGAATGAAGCACACTGAAGGTGTAATTCGTAAAAACAATGGCAATACTTTTAATTCAAATAAAACCAGAACAATTCTGCTCTCACAACACCAATACTGGTCCTTGTGTATCTAATCCTTTATTGGCCATTTTGGGCTAATTTCTATCTCTTTAATCTTTCTGATATAAAACCAGAATTTACGCAGTTTTGCACATAGCACAGCGGAGGTTAGCTAGGGTTAAACTATCCTCAGCTCCACAGTCTGCTCTTCAGTTTTTTCTGTTGGTACTAGCCAGTCCATCCGTTTTAGCACTGAAATCAGAGCTTTCTGACTAGCACTTGGCTCAATAAGAGACAGAAGCACTAATAAACTATTGTACTTGATCCCCAACTGTTGTTTGTAGGGAACAGTCAAACTACTCTCCCCTACCAGACAAATAAGAATAGTTCCTTAACCCATTCATGCATGTCCAAGAGTCAGCTCCCAGTGTGTTCTCCTGTGCACCTGATGAATTCGGGCATCCTGAGGCAATGTCACAACTGCCTCATGTACACAGGCAACCCTTTCTTCCTACAACACAACATCAAAATCTGCGAGATATGCACTTACATAACTAGACTTGAGGCAAAGCTCTCTCCAGTCATGACTGGAATTGTCAGTCAAGTGGAGAAAGTACTAACCTGCAGCACTCCACCTACTACACATAGACCCACCACACATGCAACTGCAAACCCCACACATAGATATATAAAGACATATTTGGAGGCTCTAAAGACCTCCAAAGCAGACACCAAGCAAACTACACCCATCCACACACTGCGATCATCACATAAGCACCAAAACCAGTGTGCCAGACAATCACAGCCCTTAAGGCAAAACACCTTACCAAACACACTTGTAATAGGTGACTCCATAGTCAGGCACACCGATGTCCCCCTCACCAGGCTGGACAAGGAGAAGGTCACTGTCAGTTGCTTGTCAGGTGCCAGAATCTGCCACATTACCCTCGCACTCAAGTCACTCCACAACAAGTACAAATACGACTCTGTCAATTACCATGTTGGTGTGAATGACCTGAGACGTACCTCTCTGGATTACATGAAAAGAAAAATAGAGGAGCACTCTTACTATGTAATCAAGGCAGCTATGACCCTATCCCTGAGTAGCATCTTACCCTCACCAAGAATGATACCTCAGTACAAGGAAAAAATTATAAATGTCAACAATTGGCTAAGTGTTTGGTGTCATTCAAAGGGGATCCACTACCTGTCTGCCTGGGATGACATGCTCAACAAGCCTCGATGCTTCACCAGAGATGGCTTGCACCTGGCACCCCAGGGATTCAGGATACTGGCAAAGGCTCTTGCCACCCCAATAGTGCCTTTTTTAGGCAAGGCTCAAAAAAACAAATCACCACCGTAACAAGTACTAGTGACAAAAACCGAGGGTCATGCTGCTGAACACTAGGAGTTTAAACCTCAAAATGCACTCTCTTGAGGCACTCCTCAACATGGAGAACATCACTATTTGTGCAGTAACAGAGACCTGGTTCAAGGCTCAAGAGAGCACCCCAGCGATTCCAGGCTACAACTCATACCACACATTTCGGCCGCAAAACCCAGACGGCAATACATAGGGAAGAGGCGTATACATATTCATCAAGGATAACCACACCTCCAGACTGGTTGGAAAGTATGACGTCTCGGAAATCATCCAAGTGCAACTGACACTAGGCAAAACTGCAATCCAGCTTGTAGCTTGCTACAGATCACCTTCCCAGCCTCATGACATGCACTCTTCTTTCCTTGAGGTACTGGAAAACATGAGAGTCCAACCGAACACCCTTATACCGGGTGATTTCAACTACCTAGACATCAACTGGGAAAACTATGGAAGTACTAATACCTTTACTCAGCGCTTTCTGGAATACATTAACTCCAATGCTCTGGACCAGCTTATTAACACCCCCACAAGAGGTAAAAATATACTGGACCTGATCATCACCAACATGAGGGACAAATGCGCCACACCTGTGGTAAATTCCTCATTGGTCAGATCAGATCAAAAATTCATCACCCTAGATATCCACATACCACCCTCACCCCCTGCCCCAAAAGAAACCATAGTGAAAAACTTCTCCAAGGCAAACTTTATGCTACTCAAGACAGAGGTGGCAAACTTCGCTATTCCTCAGCAGAAAGGCAGTATGATTGAATCTGCTATATCCTACACAAAAGCACTATACAAGCACCTACATGAGTGCATGGACTGTGCTATCCCAAACAAGACCAAGATCCAGTCCTCCAAAAAGAGAAAACCAGTCTGGTGGACCCCAGCCTTAAATAAGGCCTATAATAGAAGGAAGAAATTATTACAAAAAGGAGTAAAAATCCAGGAATGGAGGGGCTCCCTGCCCAACCTTAGCAAAAAGCTAAGAACCCTCATAAAAACCTCTAAGGTGAGCTTTGAAAGAAAAATCGCAACAGACACCAAAGACAATCACAAAGCATTTTTAGTTATGTCAAAAAACTAAATAACAACTTGCAGATCTGCTCTGAGTTACAGCATAATGGTTCAAAATTCATGGAACCAACTGACATCGCCAATATACTGGCAGATAGGTTCAATGCAAACATCACCCCACCCTCACCCCCCAAAGGGCCCATTTTCATACCAGAAGATTGTACTGCCCCTAAACTCACAGACACTCAGCTGAAAATAGCACTTTCTAAGGCAAGAAACACAGCATCCATGGCACCAGACAGCATCCCAGGCTGCTTACTACATGTACTCCAAAACAAATTAATCCCTCTCCTTAATACCATGTTTAACCACAACCTCACCTCAGGCTATGTGCCCATAGAGTGGCGCATGGCAACAGTTATACCACTCCACAAAGAAGGTGCCACCACTGACTCCGGGAATTACTGCCCCATCAGTCTGATGAGTCTTGTCTGTAAGGCCATGGAGCGCATCATCATGGAACTCATAAACAAAGACATTAAGAACCTACAAACCCTTGACCCTACCCAGTTTGGATTCATAAAGGGAAGGTCTTGTCTCCTAAATCTGGTTGACTTTTTCGAAATGGTCACTAAAGCAATAGATGAGGGAAAGGGGGTTTGCACAGCATAACTTGATCTCACAAAGGCCTTCGATACCATCCCCCCACTCGGGAATTATTGACAAAATCACCAACCTAAATATAAACCCCTATGTTACAAGATGGGTTGCTAACTGGCTCATGGATAGAACCCATTCAGTGAGAATAGGAAATGCTAGATCTGACTCCAAACCTGTGACTAGTGGTGTACCACAGGGCTTAGT